>NC_053405.1:28397759-28697759 GCF_016859285.1 Xiphias gladius | reverse complement strand
CTTCTCAAAGAGGGTGTCATTACTACTGTGCCAAGCCATTATTGTGTTTTCATGTTGTCATTAGCTAGTTAAAGGTCCAAGTGGGCAATTTAGCTAACAATAGTAGAACCACAGCATAGACTGGCTCGGGAGGCAAAATGCTGGTCTCATGTAATCAAAGAGCACTTCAGTGACATATTTGTTGCTGGTTACTGATTTAGTAGTTTGTTTGTGAGCTTGAGCAAATCAATGGTTTTGAAAGCCATGCTGCTAGAAGGGTTTCATTATAAAATGTTTTATGTTAGAAATTAACCCATTCTTTCTTCTTTTTCTGCAGACACATCATGACTGAGCTGATCGAAACAGAGAGGCTATATGTGGAAGAACTGCAAAGCATCATGGAGGTACAGCATGTCCGCTGGCTATGAAGGCGGGTCTAATCTGTTGCTTTTATTAGAGATCATTACACATACACCATTAATTTAGAGTTATTTTACAAAAATCAGATGCATTTTAGTTTGACCTCAGTAGATACACTTTGCATTCTTTTATGGATGATAGAAGGATATCAAAGGGCTTGTCTTTATTGTCTTTTATTTCTAACTTCCATGTAGCTCTTGGATTTTATTATTTCAATGGACAAATTCTTAATACAAATAGTCCAATCCAGACATCCGAATGCACTATCGGTGCATTCAATCACTCCACCGACTGCCATTCAGCAGAAAGAAGACTGCATTTCTTTTCCTCATAACATCCAAACTTCAAATTCCTGTTAGTGTATGAACTAGATTTGATCCAGTCAATTTTCTGCTGGATTACACATGCACCAAAGGTTGAACAGCAAGAACACATCGATTCTGACTGTACAGTATATTCATTACATGAATCATAGCATGGTAGTGTATATTAGTTTGTAATTCATTCTCATCACCCATAGGTGTCGAACTGTGGACCAGGTTTGACATTGCAGATGGGCAGAGGTTAAGAATCTCCGTTTCGCTGAATATCTCTGGTTGAAATGATGAGCTGTGATGTTTTGCTGATTTGCCTGATCTTTTTCCTTTTTCTCCTTCACTGTCTCATTTTTCTACCCTCCTCCCCAGGGTTACTTTGCGGAGCTAGATAATTCAGAGCTCAGCCACCTTACGCCCCCCACCCTGGAGAACAAAAGGGATGTTCTGTTTGGTAACCTGCCAGAGATATATGAATTTCACAACAGGTAGGTGAAATTTATTTTGTACATTGCCCTGCCATACTTTACACACTACTGTATCTGGGAAATAATGATATCAGTGACTAACAAAACAAGATAAAACAACTCCACACAGGATAAGTATCAGATGTAAGTCCAAGCACAATATTTTCTCTCCTTTAAGCTCTGTTTATGGTCTCCACCAACTTCTGAGAAAAATATGCGGCTATTTCGCTGCTAAATGTTCCACTATGTTCACCAGCTGGTTGGTAACTTTGTACATCTACTATTTGGTGTTGGGCAAATAGAGTACACTGTCTGCTGCAGCTAAGAAACAGGTTCATTCGAACAGTGAGATATAAAAAACATTTTTGTCCGTAAAAGCTAAATAATTAGTTAAATGCTACTAAAACGTTCTGTAGAGCTGAAGGGAACTGCTGAATTGGGTGATTACATATTGCATAAAGTAATTTGATGCATTTTTATATAAGAATACATAAATTAGAGCAGCGTTAAATTCACAATAATATTTTAAGTAGAGGATTTTTTAAGAGCATGTCATTGGGGGTTTATGTCTGTTTACATGATATCTGAATTTCTTGTTATGAGGAAATCTGTACAAAACTCAGACTCCCACAGAGTTTTTTACAGGGTGAGAAAATGTTTTTGTGCTAATTGGCCTAAAAGGTATGCAATGAGCTTTTGACATAAAACATTTACCTCAAATCAAACACACCATGTCTTTTAGCAAACACTGCCATGTTATGTTGGATAGTTGGCTAGTGGTGAAGTTAATAGTTCACTTCTTTTCAAGGTGGTGAACAGACATATCTCATGTCCCATTCAGGGCACGCCTGAAAAAATATGTATTTGGTATTTGATGCATTGAAGAAAGTATTAACTTTTGAAAAAAAAAAAAATCAAACACGAAACTGGCTTACCTTGACATAACTATGTCATTTATTTTGCACATTAAGGTATGCACTCTGAACATGGATGGGTTACTGAAAGGGCCTACTTTGCACAAGCCTATCAGCCCAAGAGGTTGGGGAGTCTCTGAGTCTCTGAAGTGAAATAACATTTTTTGTTGGAAAAAGTCACATAGCTTAGTTAAGAGAAGGGATGTGGGTTTTTTTTTCGTGATTGTAGTCTTTTAGTACTGAGTATCTGGCAACCAAATCCAATCCAATATTTGTTTTGTTTATTCTTTTGTTCATATTACAGCATACTAAGGCCACAGTATCATTTCATTAAAATACAGTAAAATTAGTACAGCAATTTAAATCAGAACAGCAGATCAGCAGATCAGTAGTTACAGTTCACCAGCAGCACCTGAGCCTCATTTGTAGTCATTTTGTGTCTCTTTCAATGACATTTTGCAGGTAAACCAGAACTTCCAGGTGCTGCTGGTTGATGGAAAATTGCACCTGAACTTTACTAATGTCCTTCACGACTACAAGCTATTGTCATTTGTAGTCATATCTCTTTCAGTCAGGGGATTTTGTTCCTATGTAGGAGGAGTGGGTGCCTTATTACGTGTCTGTACCCAGGGGCCCATAGTCTCCCATAATCCCTCCATAACTCTGAGCACACTCTAATTTTACATCAATCCAGAAGCCTCTCTGGAAAAATATGTTGCCACTATAAGCAGGTAATATATGAAGTCAAAAGTAAAGTATCTGACAGGTTGGACATAGATTTTTACTTCCTCCATAAATTGGACGATGTCAGTCTGCTAAAATTTAAGTGAAAATACTGATAATTAAGAACATCACATTGACCACAAAGTTCAATTAACATCTCTCTAACAGTTTCAAAAATTGTAAGTTCCACAATGGTAGAGTTTATAGCAAACTGGGATTAGATTGTTCAGGTCTTCATAATATTGTGCCCATTTGTGTATCAATAGTTTCGAAATAAGTCCACAACTCCCAAACTATCATATATGCTTGGTGAAATTAAAAACAGGTGTTCTTTCAATTTTTACTTTCAATATCTGTTAATACCGTACCCGTACTGTACATTCTCATTTGTCTCAGGCAAAAAGTCAGCATCCACACCAATTAATGGTCTATGTGGAAGATATGGAAATAAAGACACAGCATTGTTCGTGTATTGCAGTGTAGTGCTTGTTACTACTTGCATTATTGTTCAGCGTTATAAATAAAAATGTAACTAAAATGTTATTGGCTCTAATATATTCCTGTTTGGATGCTTACTATAGAAAAAGCAGGTTATATTCAGGCTTTATTGTTTGTATATATATATTTTAAAAAAAGTTTCACCTTTACAAAAGAAAACAAACAGACGATGAGGGCAAACTGCTGAGTCTGGGAATGCATCCATTAAAGAGACTTTGTGTAAACTGAGTGTAAACTTCACCAAACTAAATAAAGAGCAGGACACTAGCCGCTAACGATAGCCTGAACCCTGATATAGTATCATCCACAGTGGATGTTCCAGTCTTGAAAGGGAATTTTTCTGACATAACCTGCAATCCCAAAACATAATTTCTTTAGTTATACCCCTTAGATTTGGAAGTTACACTAGGTTAATAGTGTCGATAGTGAGGTACATACTGTAATCTGAAGATGCTAACATTTTCAGCCTATATTTGAGCGGGCATACACATTGTTCTTTGTACTTAAACTTTTTTTATTTCTTACAAATTTGCTTTTAAGATGTGTTCAGCATGTTGAGAAATCCAGAGCTTGGCAGACCTGCTTGCCTAGTTTAGGTTTTTTAGCTATGATTGGACAATTGCTGTTTAGGGGAGTAGTTTAATTTAGTCAGTATGTGCTCACCGGTTGAATTTCCTCCTCTTTGCCCTTTGTTAAGATTATGCAAACAGTATATGACAAATAATCAAGTTTTGTAGACAGGAATATTGAATGGTGACTCTGAAGCCAGCATGTGCACACATTTTAACTGTAGAGCACTGATTTGTGTTTACTTCCTTAGACTGTAGTGCCACATTGTAATTTATAGGCCTGTGTGTATCCTCAGCATGTGTGCATGTGTTTCATGAAAAAACAAATGTGTCTGTGCTGACAAGATGGTTATTCAACTGTCAACAAGTAGAAAAATTCAGAGAAATCACAGGCCATCCAGGCAGAAAACAGACTCCCTGGAGGCCTGAACCATATAGTTGCTCCTTCTTTCCCCTCCACCCTTTATCTCCATTCAGTCTTTTTCTTCTTGCACTTCCTTTCCTCTCTGTCTTGCTTCCTATTTTGTCATGCCTCTTTCCTCTATCCCCCTGTCTACTTTAGCACTTCTTCTCATCTTTCAGTACAGTAACTGGTAAAATTGTGAGGTGGACCCAATGTTAGACTGCCTAGGATTCTTTCCACTTACTTAGAATCCTTAGTTTACGCTTCATAAAGTAAGGGGTAAAGACCCAAATTGTTGTGGGCCCATTACTTTAAAGGAGTACTCCAGCGATTTAGAATTGCACTTCCATATATTTGGGAGACTCAAAAGAAACACATTAAAAAAGAATGGTAAAAATTGATGCAGCAGAGGCCAAAATATCCTCACTTTTAGGCACTAACATGGGTGAAGCTCAAAAAATCCTGGAAAACTTTCCATACTGTAATCAATTGCGTCTTTTCTCATAGATCCTGTCTGCCTGGTAAGTGTCCTTATCTTTCAATCTTCACATCCCCAGTTGCTAACTCGGGCTTCCTGTTAGTACGTTGTGGACTCCACGTCAAGCCAAGATTACCTTGATGACATCATCAGGGTTATTTTCTCACACCTGGAAAAGAACCACAGAAGACATTATGCAACTGTTTTCACAGGCTGAATAGTTTTGCTCATGATTAGAAAACTGACAGTTGTGTAAAAGTTGGTGGAGTCCCCCTTTTATTTTAACAGGGGAGGTGTTTTCACATGGTGGCCATATTTCATTTGCCATTTATTTAATGAATATAAATTATGGTTTGCTGAATTGGTGTTTGGATCAACTGACATCAATATTTTGTTAATTATTGAGTGGAACTGGAGGCCAACTTACACAGGAAAATCCAGATGAATAACTACAGCAACTGAGCTGAAGGAATGTCCAAGCTGTTGCATCAGAAACCTGCTGACACGGCTTGTCAAAAGAAATTAGAAATGTGTGTTGTATTCTTATTCTTTTTGTCCATAAATAACCTGCAGGACATTTCTGAGAGAGCTGGAGAACTGCACGGAGAAGCCAGAGCTGGTGGGAACCTGCTTTCTGAAAAGGGTGAGTATCTTAGAAACAGTGGTGGAAAGTAACTGAGTGCAATTGCACTTAAGTACAATTTTCAGGTGCTTTTATTTTACATGAGTATTCCTGTTTTGTTAGTTTACACTTCACTACATTTCAGAGTGAAATATTCTCCTGTACATTGAATACTTTTTCAAAAACTACTTTTAGTACTTAAACTAAATTTTACTGATAATATTTACATACTTTTACTTGCATACTTTAGTATACTTGAGTACTTTTATAGTATGAAATTATTGCTTTTTCTCAAGTAAAAGATCTGAATACTTCTACCACTTCTGAGAGACTAAAGGAATATGTTATTGAATGAGTATGTGCATTTGTGTACACAGTATGTGTATAGAGTGGTATACTATATGTATATAGTACACTCACTAATCACTTTATCAAGTATACCTGGAAAATCTAATGCAATCCAATAAATCAGCTAATCCATAAAGATAATGATGTACAGTTTTGATTGATACTGTCAGAGAGGTACTAATACAGTATATTTATTACTGGGGTTGTACTTTGCAGTGGTGTTGGGCTGGACTGCATTATTTTAGGAGGTGTTTCAAATTATTTTCCGAGTCCATTTACAAACATGGGGGGGGGTGGCAATATCAATACAATGCAGTCCATTGCAAACTGAAACCTCAATAATAAACATAAAGTTTAATTAATACCATCTCTGACAGTGTCAATAAAAACTCAATTTTGTTATGTTTGTGAAGATACAATTTATGGCTGAACTGTGGGACTGGATTGCATTAGATTTTAGAGGTGTACCTAATAATGTGCCCAGAGAGTTTACATTATAACAAGGGAAAGAATAGACAACCCTGTCTACACAAAAGTACATTCATATAGAACTGATCTGCACGCTAAAGTAGGTTTTGAAGGAAATATAATAAAACGTATTTTTTTAAAATAATTATTATTCTTTGGTCTATTCAGATCAAGCCTGACTTTCCTTGTGTTCCTTTCAGATCAAGTCTTTTTTTCTTTATTAATTTATACTTGTCAGGTTCGTGTATAGGTCTGTTTCTACTCAGGTTTCACAGTCCTGTGCTTTGTAGGTCCAACCATTCGCCACAGTTATAGTACGTTTCCTTCAACACATACAGTATTAGGTATAACTAATTAGTAATTTGCAAACTTATTTTTGTAGGAAACAGGGTTAGTATACACCAATCAGCCAGAACATCAAAACAAGTTACCAGTTTTAATGTTGTGGCTGAATGGTGCATACTGTTAGTCTCATGTTAATAGACTCCTTAAATCAAAGGTACAGAATGAGTAGACGACATTTATCAGCCAGTGATGTGCAGAATTCACAAACGTCATATTCCAGCAACAGCTGGGGACCTCTCTTCACCCAGACGTGTCTTTGTGTTGTCAGAAAGAAGAGCTTCAGGTGTATGAGAAGTACTGTCAGAATAAACCCCGCTCTGAAGTTCTCTGGAGACAGTGTGGAGACAGCCTCTTCTTTCAGGTAACACACACACACACACACACACACACACGCACGCACACACACACACACACACACACACACACACACACGCACACACACTAAGATTTTGATTAGTCAGATAGAGGATGGAGGTCATGAGTAACTCAGCCATGAGTACATCATGCTGTTCATGATGTCACACTTTAACCTTTGTTCCATTACTTCTCATAAATCAGGAAAACATTGTCCAACCTGACGCTAGAATTTAAATCTCTCAGCGGCAGCATCTACAAAATGTTGTTATGATATTTTGTGACTTTATCTAATAGGACAGTTTGACGTGAAAGTTTTACCTAATGCAGCTTTAACACTAAGTTAAGTATGTCTGTAATGTGTCCCCTTCCTGATGGAGAATGTTTGGTGTCTCTGACAACAGGAATGCCAGAAGAAACTGGACCACAAACTCTCTCTGGATGCCTACCTGCTGAAGCCTGTCCAGAGGATCACCAAATACCAACTCATGCTCAAGGTTACTAACTACCTACACACATATCTAAATGTATCTGAATTTTACATTAGTTAAATTTTGTTTGACTAATATGTCAGTACACTGATAACAGGGCATTTTCTTGTGCAATTATCTGGGTAATTAGTTAAACCTGCTACACGTAATCCCCCAAAGGAGTTACTTAAAGCTTGTTTTGAGTCTGGAGTCACGAGGAGGCTTTAGTCTTTCACCATGGAACCCAATAAACATCTAAAGATCCAATCTGTTGCCAATTTGCAGATTTCAGCTCCAAGTTATAACATAATAAAAAGTGTGATCACCTTCTACAATTTACATTGTTCCAGAATAAACTATCTATGAATATACACACTTTGAAAATATCATTATTAAGTAAATTTTGGACAGTCTGATAACACATTCATATCAATGAGATTCTAAGATTCAATTTCTTCCATGGAAAATTATGTTATAAAATATACCATTACTTATAGTACATGAATAAAAAAGAGGAAATATCAGAATTAATGCTGTGTGTGTTCTTATATTCCCAAAAAATATGCTACATGTCTCTGTAATCTAATAGCCAATGTAAACTATTAGCTGAGGATCCCAGAAGTAAGCTCTCCTGTTGTAATTTCATCAAAACTGATGTGCTTGGTCATACTGCATAAGTATCAGTCACATGGAAGCCCTCATATAACCTCCCACCAAATCTGATTAAACCAAGTTTGATGGAGGCTCTGTAGGTCCTGACTGACTGTTTCCCATTATCAGACTTTTATGACCTCACCTGCAAATTCCCCAGAGCTTCCTCTTTGTGTGTGAACTAAGGACCTGCGACTTTGTGCTGGCTGTGTTCTTCTTGACTTTTGAGCCAGCTGGAATTTTCCAACAATTTGCAATTATTGATGATTTACTCACCCAGTGTTCTGACTTTTGACACACCTCCACCTTAATAAACAAATGTCCCAGAACAACCAAACATAAAAATAATAATAATAACAATAATAATGAAAAATGAAGAGGGTAAGAATTAACAAAACTTTTCAAATGGGGTCATAAAGAAACAAAAGCATCAGAAATGAGCTGTTTACAAGAGACAAATCTGAGGACAGCAGAATGTGCTGAAACTCAACCATAATGCTATGGCATAAACTTCATTTTGGTGTAAGGACTCAGCATATCATTGTCTGGTTCCTCTAAATTCAGTGCCCTATTTATTTAGAACAGTTGCTGGTTGGACATCCCTATTCAACTACAAATTCAAAATCATTTCAAAATTCAATTACTTACTTTTTGCCAAGCTCAAACACCTGAGAATACAACTTTGACTTCACTGTGAAACTCAGAATTACAGCACAGTTATGTCACTGTAAATCATCAAGTTTGTTCAACTTAGAAAATTAAAGTTAACTGAACACAGGTTGGAGTTATGAATGAAGTTAAATGGCGAATATGATATATTTTTATGAGTTTTGAAAACCTAAAACTAAGTTAAGTTAAGTGAACTTGAGAAAAAAAGTCCAATAAACTAAAGATATTAAGTTTACTCACTTTAGTTACATGGACAGTCTATACAGACAGATTTGCTTTCCTTTTACATTTCTAAGTTTAAAGAGTCAGTTCTTCATTCGACATGAAGAACTTACACCTGCAGCTGCTGAAGCCATTTTGCACCATTGTCAGTACAAAGCCACATTTGAGGCTGCTCCCAGTGACTCTCCTAAATTATCAGTGTAAAGGGGTAGGGAGTGAATTCAATACTAACGCTCATCATGGTTCACATTGTTTTCATTATGAAAAGAAACAACCATGACTTCATTTAACATATATTAAAGACAAAGTTTTCTGTCTTCTTTTTATCCTGCCATATTCAGTATTTCTAACCCCCTTCCAACTTCATGTCTTCCAGGAGATGTTAAAATGCAGTAAGAGTGAGGGGATGGCTGAGTTGGAGGAGGCCTTAGCTACCATGCTGGACATTATCAAGTCTGTCAACGATTCCATGCACCAGATAGCCATCACTGGCTTTGAGGTCAGTATGTAGAATTAATTCATCATCATCATCATCATCATTGTGTACAGTGTGAAAGAAGTTAAGAAAACTTGAGAAATAAGGCAAACAGCAACACAGTCTTTTTCACGTTACTCAACTTTAGGGCCAGCTAGTTGTGTCTGCTCAGTTTAAAAGTTATACTTTTCTTTAATTAAGCCTCTGTTAGGTTTACCAAATTTAAAATTACTAGTTACGTCAACTGATATTTTCTGTGTCGATAATTTGAAAGTTATAAGTAGGCAAACTTGCAATTTTCCCGATCCGTCTACAACCAGTAACCCAAATTGCAAATTTGCAAATTTATTAAAAATCAAAAACTGAAATCTCTCATTTACAAAAGTATTAATACCTTTAATTCAGTACTTTGTAGACAGTATTGTAATTGATATAACTGGCAGGAATTAAAGCTTCAATTTTTTCTTGAGTAAGTCTCTACAAGCTTAGCAGGCTTCCAGTCCTATCAAGCTCTGTCAGATTGGATGGAAAGCAACTGTGAACTGCCAACTTCCGGTCTCTCCACAGATGTTCTATGGGGTTTAAGTCTGGTCTTTACCTGGGCCACTCAAGGAAAGACAGAGACTTGTCCCAAAGCCACTCCAGTGTTGTCTTGGCTCTATGCTTCGGGTCATTGGCGTACTGAAAGGTGAACAGTCACGCCAGTCTCAGGTCGTGTGCGTTCTGGAGCAGGTTTTCGATGAGGCTCTGTGTATTTGGCTGCATTCATACCTCCCTCAATTCTGACCACTCTCCTTTTCCCTGCTGTTGAGAAGCACCCCCATAGCATGATGCTGCCACCAAAATGCTTCACCGTAGGGATGGTATTAGCCAGGTGATGAGCACCGCCTGGTAAATCGTAAACTGGTAAATGGACTGCACTTATATAGCGCTTTTCTAGTCTAATCGACCACTCAAAGTGCTTTAAACTACTGCCACAAACACCCATTCACACACACATTCATACAGTCCTTTTTTACACAAACAGCGCGTTCTATACACGCACACATCCACAAACCAATGATACATCAGGGGCAATTTGGGGTTCTGTATCTTGCCCAAGGACACTTCTACATGACGACTGGAGGTCGGGGATCAAATCACCGGCCTTCCTTCAGGTTAATGGACAACCCGCTGTACCTCCTGAGCCCCAACATAGTGTTTGGAGTTCAGTAGGTTAAATTTCTGAAAAAGCATCTTTTTCCCCTGCCTCATGCTCCTCCTTTAAACTCCAAGTGGGCAGTCATATGCCTTTTATTCTAAATGACTTATGTCTAGCCACTCTACCTTAAAGGCCTGATTGATAGAGTGCTGCTAAAATATTCATCCTTTTGGCAGGTTCTACCATGTTTGCAGAAGACTTCTGAAGCTCTGTTAGAGTGACCATTGAGCTCTTGGTCACCTCCCTGACCAAGGTCTATCTTGCCTGGTTACTCAGAGTCATGGTGTTTCAAAATTTCTTTCATTTCACAATTATTGAGGCCACTGTGCTCCTTTTTCCACACCATTTTATAATTTCAAAAGAAAGATGAAGAAGGTTTGATGACATGATAGCTTGATTAATGCTATGCAAATGGAAGAAATTATGATAAGCATAATTTCTGTTAAACAGAGGTTCCCAAAATGTTCTTTTCACATATACCCAATAGAATAGACAATCGTTAAGTTGAATCAGATCAGTTTTTGCTCCATCACTTTTTAAGAGGTCAGATTCAGAGCATTCAAAAGTCAGTGGACACAAGGTATCTATTGCATTATTATCTTACTTCTTACTTCAAATAGAACAGAACTTTCTCAGTGATCAAAGTATGTAATAGACTACAGGGGGCTAAAGGGGCTTTCTGTCAATTAATTTCAATCAGTATTTTCTTTAACGTTGAATAACGGTGGTGTGCATGTTATGTCACTTTTTTGGAACCAGTATTTGATTTTGATGACTGGATTAAATTTTTTGAGAACCATCCCCTTTACGAGCATACATTAGCTGTTTTTCACATGTAAACACAGTCTTGGTTTGTCATATATTCTAAAAACTGCACTGTTATTTCTGACAAAACATCAAAAGAATCAAGAAAAACTGTACCTAAGGACCCACTGAAAACACTGAAAAAGTCTTTCCACACAGCTTAAACTGAGCTCCAGATAATTTATTAACCAAGGACTCTTAAAGGTTATCTGCCATTCTTCAGAAAGTCAGGGAGTCGAAACCATACTTGGTTAATAAATCATTGTTGTCATTCCTTGGAAGTGTGTGTTTTACGTCTCTCTTAGTGAAGAAACATTCCTGGGATTTTATTTCACTCTTGTCTGTGCTTTCCAAAACCATTTCAAATCACTGTTGAAAAATGAATCTGTTTTAGGATGTGACAATGTTATGCTTAAGGTTTTTTTTCGGTTTAGGTACAAAAAAAAAGGCTTGGTTAAGGTTTATTGGAAGATCACGATTTGGGTAAAAATTTATTAAGTTCAGGTGACCTTCATCTTCATGTTTACAATAATAACCACTTGGTTAAGGTTAGGGAAAGGCTGAGGTCATGGTCTAAAAAAAACCCAATGTTGACTGTTAATTGGAAATGGAAAAGAAAAGAGGTCTCCCCGTGTCGAAGTCAATGTTCTGTTAACCCATCCATCCACCCTGAAACCTCTTTTCTACGCAGACTTTATTGTTCTATAATAACACCTCTTACTTCCTCCTTTGCTCCTGTCATAATTATTGTGACAGACAATTACAGTGCATCGGCAGCTAATTTCAAGACAAGTGGAATAATCTACTTTGGGTTAACTTCACTGAATTCATAACACTGAAATTGAAAGGAAATTAAATTTCATTACAAAAATATAATCATGAAGCAAAACAGAGGATGATTTTTAGAAATATTGACTTGCTGGTATTTACTTTATTGAAATAACTTACATTAGTTCAAAGTACTGTATGTGAAAATACACGCCCACCGAGGCCTTTGTTAGGAACACCGTACTAATAGTGTGTAGGTTCTCTGTTTGGTCTCAAAACAGCCTCAGTTCTTCTTGGCATGGACTCCACAAGATGTTGGAAAAGTCTGTTACACTGTCTCCTGATTTCCAAAGGTCACTCTCTGAAAGCAAAGGAGCAAAAGCTTCCTCATTTATGCAACTACACCACACAGCCGAAATGGCAATTTTAAGATGTTCATTCTCCTGTTTAGATAAGATGAAATCAGATATTTTTCATTTATTTCCAATGCAACATTTGTGTCCATTGGTCAATATTTGTGAGATTCTTGTCCATGTTGACACAATTGTGTCTTTTCTGCAGATTTGTCACATGCACATTCATGCTGCCAATCTCCTGTTCTACCACATCCCAAAGGTTCTACCGGATTCAGATCTGGTGACTGGGGAGACCATTAAAGTTCATTGAAATCACTGTTATGTACATGAAACCAGTTTGAGACGACTTGTGCTTTGTGACATGCTGCATTATCATCCTGGAAGTAGCCATTAGAAGAGGGTAAATTGTGACCCTGAAGGCATGCACACGGTTAGCGACAATACTCAGATAGGCTTGGCTTTCAAACCATGATTGATCAACTAGATCCCACTGCAGAAATGCAGAAGCTGTAACCCCAACCCTAACCCTAACAGCAGATATTGGGCATTGTGCACATTTTCTTATTCCTATGTGACATTTCTTTCATATTTTTTTGTGTGAGGCTTCCTTGAATGAGTGTTACAAGTTAGATTAAACAAACTTATTTCACAAATTTCAAAATTGCCCTAAATTTCTTGTTTCAATTTGATGAATTCTGTCTGTTCATAAAGAACTGCTCATTTGTGAGATTTCATTATTAGCATAATCAGAGACCTTTCCACTCCGTTTGAGGGCAAGTTTCTTACTCAAAAATGCCACCCAGGAGTAAAAAGAAGAATTTCACACAGCAGAGATTCCAGTTGACCAGACCAGCAATTTTAATTTAACAAATTTAGCAGTGTCAGTAGTGCTACTAGGGGCAAAAGGTGGGAAAATGTTACTACATCTGTCAAAATTGCGTCATTACAGAGTCCCATAGAGTGACAAAAATAAAGAAGAAATATACAAGTATATAATATAGCTTTTTTTGTTATTCTGCATTTATGTATGTATAATTTACTGTTTACAATCAAAACAATTTAGAATGAATTTAATGTTACATTTATCATGTTCAAAATGTGTAATGACATTTTGACACTCAATTTTGATATTATGATTAGGTTTACACAATATATAATCTTTCATTTGAGTCCAAAAAATAACTAAATGTACACAATGGTAAAATAAATGCAATAAAGTTTCTGGTTCATCACTGCAAAAATTACATTTGCTTTCAATATGTCAAAATTTGGAGAAATATAGATTTGTTGGATATATATTTTGTAAAATTTTGATGTGTACTTCTTTAATCTTATTGGCAATAGAGAATTCATATGGTAAAATCCATACTCTCTGCCAATCCGAATCTATCAAAATGTTGTCCCAAAAAGCTCTAGCAGTAATTTTCCTTCTTTTATAGAATGTTTGACTTATATGTTACATTTAGCACTCATAATGGCAATGCTATTTATCATCAAGAAGGGTTCTATCCTCAGTGCTTCCTGAAATTGAAGATGACTTTTCATTAAATGGGAAAGAGTATTAGGAATAGCTTTCATTACACAGTTAAATTCTCTTCTTGGATTTACCAACAAGGAATCGTTTATAACTAAACAATAAGCTGTTGGCATCCAAGAGGTCACCTTTATCAACCTAGTTTTGCTTAGATTTTTTCCGACAATAATATCTCCCTTATTCCATAGGATGGCTTTGTGTGGCAAAGAGTTATATTTATAGCATAATATCCGAGCTAAGAGGGCCTGTGAATGTTTGGAATAAAATACCAAATCGAATTTGGGTTTTTAAGACATTCCTTAATCCACTATTAATGTTTTATTTAAAATAAATACAATTTAATAATTCAAGTCCACCTTCTTTTCTGGATGTTGAAAGTACTTCTTTTGTTGTTTTCCTTAGATGTTAATTCTGGGACAAACACTGATAGAGCAGAATAAACAATTCTTGAAATACCTTCAGCCTTAGTTAAGAGAACTCTACCAAAAATAGATAAGTCATGTTGAAGCCAAATAGTCATGATATTGTTTTGTCTTTAAGTCTAGTAAGAAAGTTAAGGTGTTGTCTAGTCAACAAATCTTTAGTTAGCTCACACTGATACACAATTATTTGACAGTTATTTCTGGCTTCTGTGTAAACACGGTGTAAATCGAAGGGGCAATGACATCATCACAACATGTGATGGTCACTCGTATGACATTAGGTCCATACTCCCAAGCCTTGGAACACAGGGCTTATTTCTACAAAAACATTATCAGTGGGCAGCGTGGAGGAGAGAATTAGTCAGTTAACCTGTAAGCTAGTTTTAGCTTAGTGCACACCAACTTATTTTTCTAGCCAGTAAGCTTTAAAATATTGTACACTCAAACTATGAAGCACAGCACTATTTTCCAAGTTAGAATAAAGGAAAATATAATGAAACTGAGAGTCTATACAATCAAGGAAATGTCCAGGTCTGTTGTATGGAAAATGGTCAGCCTTGGATTTAATAAAGAGAATGTTTTCGCACAGAGTAAGGAGAGTAAAAATCACCAGGTTTAAGATAAGACAGTTCAGTCTGACTGGGAGTTCATGTTTATGTCTGGTTTGTTGTTGTATAATGTGTAGCAGTCTGTATGATCCATGATTTGTGAATATCATGTCCTATATGACCTTGTGACGATCTCAGTGTGGTGATCGGTAGCTTTCAGCCTTAATTATGCTTGATACATGAGGTGGTGTTGGTTTGCTGTGATTTAATGCAGTGTGTTCCTTTGCTTCGAGGTTTGAACAGTTAACCTTATTGTCATCACCAGTGGTTGTTAAGTGAATATGGCGGTAGAAATTGGTTTAGCAAAAAAATCACTTTGACCTCATTGTATCAGCAGGATACAATGATACTAATGGTATGAGCAGGAATAAATGCTGTATGGATAATAAGCTACTCTATTTACAAAGGTGGTTTAATGTGCAGTTCATTTTGTACAGTAAAATTTACGGACATAACTGTTTAGCATATCATTATACTGTTGTAAAAAATATCTGCCAAATATTCTCTTCTTTTATGAATTATGGATTTTCATTTATTTCCCCCAACCTTGCATGATCTGCTATAGCTAAGGATCATGCACATGAAATGGCTGCCTCCCAGTGCTTCCAGCCCTTCTCTGGTCGAAAACCGCTATGATTATAATGAGTGGTGCTCTTAAAGTCTGACTGTCTGTGTGTTGATGTTCACAGGGAAACCTGAGTGAACTGGGAAAGCTGCTGATGCAGGGATCCTTTAATGTGTGGACTGACCACAAGAAAGGCCACAGCAAGGTACAGCACCACACTCCAATAGATTACTGATTACTGTCCCTACATCATTAGAGGTGTTGAATATAAACTTTAGGAAGCTCTACCTTTCATGTTAACATCAGTGAGTCAGAACAGCTTTAAAGAAACAATGTTAATGTCGAAGTAATGAAAAAGATAACAGTGTTGTTCAATTGGCAAAAAAAATGTGTATCTACACATTTCAGTCTTGGATTTAGTGCAATAATGTTTTGTTTTTGATACATAGTAGATATACTCCAACTTTAGCCTCTTTGCCTGTAAAACAGCATTGTGTTATCTTTGAACGACCTTAAGCATATGACAAAGATTTTATTTTATTGTTATGTTCTGTTAAATTACATAATCTGCAAGTATGAAATAATTTGAGATCATTATTAATTAATTTTCTGTGCACAAATTTGTTACATTTTGCTCCAGTACACCTGTTGGGCTCTGTTGGTTTCCGTTCATTTCTGTTTGGTATGAAAATCCGTTAACAGAATTTGGAAATTTCTGAGGTTGTATAAACCATCACAGTAACAGAATTCAGACCTTTTTACCTATCAGCCTTTAAAGCAGCTAACAAAATATAAGATGCATTTGCATGGCCTTGGTATTGCATTTGTCAAATAAATAAATAAATAAATCTGCCGTTCAGTTGCAGATTTATTTGAAAAGTTCCTACTTACAACAACAAGTTAGCCAAAGTAAAGGTTAAGAAATGCCCTTTGTGTTCACTAACTTGATATTCACTATGAAGATTAACCAACACAAATAAATTTGGAGAGAGTGCTAACGGATTTTCAAATTGTACGGGAATGAGCCGAAAACAAACAGTTGCCTGGAGCATCAGGAAAAGTGAATTCTTAAACAGAGCAACGGGGTTGTGAATTCGTTAGTTGGAAGGTAAATGTGATTTGTCATAAACAGGTTTAAAATGCATACAAAATCATTGGTATAGTTTCAAATAATTTTTTAGTTATCAAAGAAAGAACATGAACAAAACAGACCATTAATCAGAGCACTGACAAATTTTCTCAGGTTTCTCTGAACAAACTAGGATGAGGTTGCTGCAAATGGAGTTTAAGATTGCTGTAGCTTTAGCTGTTGCAGTTGCTGATGATGAAAGGACAGAAAGTGTGCTATTAAACATTTATCGTCTTCAGTAAGGGAAATTTGAAAGAAAAGGGAAGTGCAGGAAGCAAGAGGGTTAATGAGGAATATGGTATTAGTGGAGAATCATTTAACAGATAATCTATCATAGACTCATTTGAATACAGTTATAATACCAAGTTGCCAAATTTGACAATGATACACAAAATCCGGACTAGATTAATATCTGGACAAGCATACAGACAAAATGACTGACTGACCTGATTTCAGGTGAAGGATCTGGCCAGGTTTAAGCCCATGCAGAGGCACCTCTTCCTATACGATAAGATGCTGCTGTTTTGTAAGAAGCGTGAGGAGACCACAGATGGACATGAAAAGACCCCATCCTACAGCTTCAAACACTCACTCAAGGTCAGATACAGCATTAGCATCACCATAAACCTTCACACATCACTATTCCTTTTGTTTAGTTTGCATGACTACCTGGTGTGTGGCAAAGTGATACAGACCCCAATGTAATCTGAAGGTCTATAACAGCAACAGCTAAAGTAGAATTTGTCTTTCAGCCAAATACTAAATTCCTAACTGCTAATTTAAAGGGTGTCTGAAGGCAGTTAAATTGAACTTAACTGGTAATTAAAAAGGTTCTCTGTGAAGTTATTGACTTCTAATAGCACTATGGAGCCGTTTCTCTTTGATTGGAGCCCTGTATTGTTTATCTTGTGCATGCGTACATGCGTAACATGATACAGTGGCTTCACAGTATTCCACTGATCTGCAAGTGGCGGTAATACACCAAGATATGCACCAATGAGCCAGCAAAGACAGGGAAGAAGCAGACTACTAGCAAGTAAACTTGGATGTAAACAATGCTAAATTTAAAATACTTAAAATTTGGCTTTGCACATGTTGTATGAGGAAGGAGTCATTCATGCATTCAACACATTTGTTCAAGAGTTCAAGGATACAGTGCACCTTTAAAAAGACATTCCAAAGATTTACTTGACAAAGAAATCTTAGACGTATTAAACAATTCATTGCAGTGGGAAAGAATACCACAAATGATTACTATTTATTTTAAATATTATACTTAGTGTAACGACAATGATAATGCAATGAAATAATTTACAGGAGAAAGCATAAAAGCAGCAAATACAAAATTAAATAAACAAATGTTTGATTGTTTTTTTTGGGTCATTTGGTCAATATTGACACAATATCACTGTATAAAGTTGGTATGATGTATGTGTTAGTAAACAGTTGCCTAAGCTGAGATCCAACAGACAAAAAGCAACAATAAGAGAAGTTGAAGCCATGTTTTGAGCCAACTGATGAATGTTCAATGAATGTTGAATAGGTTCAGTATATGTATCTGTCGTATATCCCGACCTTGAACCTGTTGAGTGGAGAAGAATGATTCATAGCATGTCGATGCTCCTTTTGAGTTTTCTTTATTTATAAAAATCAGGTATACATAGTTTGCAGGGAGAGAATCATTGAGGTCAAATTAAGAAGCCTGCAAGGGTCCAGTCGAGTCCGATTCTCCAATTCTGATTCTCCAACAATATCAAGGTGCTGTCCCAAATATATAGGCTTATGCAAATTAACCCTTTAATATTCAGGGTATCCCACTCCCAACGTTGATTCGTTACCAATTATGGTCAGATTCAGTGTTCTCACTCTCCAATTGCTCATCCCACATATATCACTTTACCTCTTTTCTGAAATTAGGCCTTAATAAGGTGAGATGGAGCTTAGGCTACACGTTGATGTAAACATCCTGTGTGTCTTTGGACCAGGAAATTTGACAGAGGCTGGAATTCGTCAAAGCACTTCTTGTGTCAATTCAACCAGAGCTACAGTCTAGAAATTTGGGAAAAACCCCCTTAACCGATTATGAACTACACAATACCATCTCATTTGGATTTGATGATGTTAAGCATATAATTGGTTCCAAAGTGATCTCATGAAAAGACAGTGGAATGTAGCATAAATAAAATCTGAATTTGTTCAAATTGCAAAAGGTGTCCCATAAGGCTCAGTCCTAGGACCTGTTATGTTTACTCTTTATATAGATTATATTGTTTCTGCTGTAATTGGATATAATATTCATCTGTATGCTGATGATACAATTTTGTATTGCATTGCTGATAAGGTAGTCTTCTGTAGAATCTATCCAGCAGTACTTTGCTGATTTAGAAGTTGCACTCAATAACCACAAGTTAGTTTTAAATAAAGACAAAACTAAATTTATGTTTTTCTCCTGAGCCAAAAACATTAATTTGGATAACCTTATCATCACCACTAAAAGTGACACCAATATTGAAAGAGTCATGCTATATAAATACCTTGGCATTTGGTTTGATGAAAAGATATCCTTCAAAAATCATGGTGTCAAATTTGGTAAGTAAAATAAGTCAAAAGATTGGCTTTCTCTTTATAAATAAGTCCTGCTTCCTGTTGCATTGTAGAAAACCCCTTGTTGAGGCAACTTCTTTTTTTTTTAGATTATGGTGACATCTTGTACAGGCATGCTCTGGCCACGACTCTAAAGCCCCTTGATACTGTTTACCACTCTATAATCAGGTTCATTACTGGTGATACTAATAACACTCATCATTGCATCCTGTACAAAAAGGTTGGTCATCCTTTCTCACTGAGAGGCATGATTTGCATCCATTTTTTTTTTTTTTTTTACACGGTCCTCATTGGAAAGCTGCCTTCATATATTATTCCATGTCCCGCAAGTTCACATGGAGCTTGGAAGATCAGCTTTTGTCTTCTTTGCACCTTCCACCTGTAATTCACAACAAAGCACTTTAAAAATGAATTCATTGGTAACTCTCGGACATTTTAAATCCATAGTCTCAAACCTTTTAAGTTCCATTTGTACCTGTTTAAATTCATTTTGCTGTTACATTATTTATTAATTTTATTTATATGTTTTAATTTTTTGTTCTTCTTTTATCTTGTATCATATATTATTATGTATAATTTTGTATCTGCTCATCGTCCTTGTAAATGAGGGCTTTCCCCTCAATGATTTTCAAGTTTGAATAAATACATAATAATAATACTTTTTAGAAGGGAAAGACCCAAGGGCAGAGTTGGTGGTATTTTGTTTACATTAAGGACAATATTAAATGCACAGTTTAAGTTGATCCAGGAACCTGATTTAGTATGTATTGGACTGGACTTTTCTCTCTCACGACAAGTGTCTTTTGTAATTATTGGAGCATATCGCCCACCTTCATCAAATGTTATGTATTTTATGATTAATGGTACAGTTTGTTCAAGGGGTGGGACAAAGAGGTTGTCCTTTTAGGTGATTTGAATATTAACTGGCTTAATAAATTAAACAGGAAAAATGTTAAAAAATAAAAGTAACAGTCTTAGTCTGACACAAACTTTAAAGGCCCTACAAGAATTATCAGATCTTCTCAAACTCAGATTGACCTGATTTTAACAATAAACTTGATTAAAGGCCTTTAACAAATAAAGCCTTTAATCAGTTTAGAATACCTGAGATTGAGCATAACAGCTTGAAGAAACCTCGGCAGGGATTAATTGGACAAAGTTTCTCTCCGAAGACAATGTAGAAAATAATGCCTGTGTGTTCATGAATAGTGTAAATACTTTTATGAGGGATGTGAAAATTAAATCTAACAGGCAAAACTCTCTTCCTTGGTTAAATGTGGAAGTATGGTCCCTTATGAAAAAAAAAAGAGGCAATGCTTTAAAAGGATATCTTAAATTCAGATTAGAAAACATTATAAGTATGCTTCTACTAGGTTTAGGAATAAAAATTGAAATTCAAAAAGAAAACACTTTTTTATCAATATTATTAGGATCAAAAGGTAATTCAAAAATGAATTTGGAGAATCTAAAAAAATTGACATTTTAAAAAATAATAATGAAGTCTAGGAGGAATATTTAACTTTATCTGAAAGGAAACTATACTCAATATCATCTTGTGATGGCAGAGGTCTTCAATATTCATTTTGTTAATTCAGTAAAAACTCCTTCATCCAGGACTGAAACACAATTTTCAGTTAAACCTCTTAATACTACTTTACGTGTATTATTTCTTAAAGAAGTGTCTGACTCAGAAGTTGAAAAGTTTATCAATTCTTTGAAGACCTACAGGGTTAAAGACACTTTTGGAAAAGACCCTTCTAAAAACCCATAAAGATTTGAACATGACTTCATATTCTTGGGAATCCTAGTTGATTCACAGTTTTTTGTTCTAAAACACATTTAAAAAAGCCTAAAGTTTAAATGTAAAATTTAACTTGGTCAACTTTAGATTTATTAGAAATAATTTGACTATGGAAGCTGCATTTTTATGAATGCAATTCTTCCACATATTACATACTGTTTGATTAGTTGGTCGTAGACATGTTAAACCATCTTCAAGCCTATAGAGATACAAGCAAACTTTGAAGGGCCTAGACGAAGAAATCATCACCATCATTGTGACATTTTATTAAAATATGATATTTTAAATGGGAGAATATGGTAAAATTTGCAGATACAATACTAGTGTTGAAGATACTTACTGGCCTTGCTCCTTCCATTTTGACTGACTTTGTGAAGAAAAACTACAAGCAGGCACACTTGAGCTGCTGATAGAGGTGACTGTGTCATACCATGTAGGAAAAGTTCATTTAGCCGATAAGCCTTCTCTTTCCGAGAATCACGTGGCTGGAACACACTCCCAGCTGATTTGAGAGACTTAACAACATATCGTATTTTTGCTAGAAAGTTGTAAATCTTGGCCAACGCAATATCTCATATATTTTCATCTAGCTCTTTCTAGTAGTATCTGAAGTCTGAGTGCCATATGCAATGTCTAACGTTGGCCACCTTGTGTGCCTGCTGTTCTTCTCAGAGCATATATGCAGTGTTGTTCTGACTGTTTTATTGATAGTATGTGTTTGCTCTAATGGATTTTATCAGGTTTCCATCATTTATGCTTTATCCCCTTACATGTACTTTGATATTGTTTTATCTGTTTTTTGTATGTCTTGTTTAACATCAGCCTGCCCAGGGTCTGCAGAGGAAAATTAGCCCTTTGGCTAAATCTGACACATTTACATCATATTGATGTTAATTAATGTGTGTTGTCCCTGAAAAATAAATGAATTTTAAAATAAATAATATATAAATAAAAGAGAAGGCTCAACAAGCTGCAGAGGTGGGAGATCATTTATTGTGGGTCTGTCTTAACAAGTGACTCCTTGAACATTATGCACTGTCATTTGATCCAATCCTACAAACTTTACACTACGTGCCCAGCACCAAACAGCAAACAGACAAATTTAGGAACTAACTGGTGAAGAAAGTCAAACATTTAGAGGTTAAAGAGACAGATATTTTTTCTCAGGAGGACTGAAAGCACAGTGGACACAAACTCAACTCCAAATGAATGCTAATATTTCTCTGTGTCTGCTGGGTGTGTATATAGGCAACTGTCAACTAACACATTAGCCTCAAAAACTTCTTAAAATTGTTGATAATGTTGTGTTCAGCTTGTTTCACTGCCTCAAAGTGGCCAAATCAAAAAAGCTGTAAGTTAAAAAAAGCCATATCCACAGAAAACAAGTCATAAAGGAGGTCAAGTATGAAAGACATTCAACTTCTCTTTTTTGTTGAGCAGAACAGTTCGGAATATAATGCTGGTATTTCTATCTGTAGGGCTTGCATTCAATTTATGTTGTGTGATCCCAAAGTACACAATGAACAGTGATGAAATGATGCATTAATGAAACTGCTGAATAATTGGCAAAGCTCTTTTTACATACTTACCTGCCATTAGAATTGGCTGATTCACTGCCCCTAAAGTACCTCCTGCGACAAATGATCCACTGTCTATCTGAAGGTGTGTTTGGTCATTCATATTTTTCTTTGGTGAAACATTCCAACTCTCTTGACTATGAGAAGAGCCAGACCAGCTCAATAAAATGCAGCATCTTGTGTTTGAGAGCGGGTGTGGTTAGGCTTCCAATGACTAGGACTCGAAATAAGATATGAAAAGACTTTTCACACTGTTCAAAATGTCCAAATGCTAACCTGTAAAAGCTCTACACTTACAGTATTTGGTTAAAGCAAATTTTGTATGTTTAAATGTCATTCAACTTGTAACAAAGACTACATGATACACTGTTCTTCTCCAATATTCTTCAAATATTGTCAATATTGTGACAAAAAGACACAAATGATGCCCCAGGGCCCCAGACATGCAGGAACCCCAAGAGCCCCAGGCTCATGTGGCCATATCTTGTATCGAAATCTATTTTTGGTATAATTTTAAACTTTTGTTTTTGTCAACAGAAGGACTAAAAGAAAAAATCAGTTTTTCATTTTGTGACTTCCCTACCATGTTTGTTACATTCAGACAGGGTGTGGATACTACTGGTGAAGACGTAAATCTTTAAAAATTGATTGTTTGATTTTTTAAAATTGTATTTTTTAGCAAACATTTATTCAAACATGACAAAATAGGGGACTATTTGTTTGGGGAATATTTTCAGCACTGGATTGATACACATCTAGTGCTGTAGTTTGTCATGTCTTGTTCTGCCAATTAGATCATGATAATTTCTCTGTAGTATTTATCTAATTGTCTTCCCCTCTCCCAGTGTATTTAGTCCGTGTTCCTTCCCTCTGAGCCAATTTGTCTTTGCTCCTTGTAACAAGCGTTCCAGCAATCTCCTTGTGTTAGTGTTGTTTTTTTTATTTTGACCAGTCTCAAACATAGTCTCGTTTGCCCAGTCCTTTTGGAATCGTTTGCCTGTTTTATCTGGCTTCCTGTGTACCGACCTATTCTCTAGTAAAGGCTATGGACTCAGCCGACTCTGCTTCTGTGCAAGCTGCCACCCAGTCTCAAGGCAGACAGATTCAAAGGCATGAGGAACAGCTTCTTGCTGTTTGTCACAGAGTGAGCAACTTAAGGAACGCCGTGAGGGCTACCAGTCCTTGGTCAACAGCCAGGTGGGCCACTTCAATGATCAGATGCAGCAGCTGATCACCCACTTTGATTCCCCTGGTTTCATTGCTCCTGCAGTTATGCCATAACCCACTTCAGTTCCTGCCCAAGCGGTCGCGCCTCCACAGAGACTTTTGCTTTCCCACTTTCCTGCCATTGTCTGTTCCTCACCTATCCAGACCAGAGATATTCTCCACTGACTTCAACATCATAACTCACCTGAGTGGTCGAGCTGAAGCCTGGCCAATGGCTGAGTGGGCCCAAATCTCCCCCATGTGCTACTCATTAGACCTCTTCACTAACACGCTTTGCAAGATATTCGTCCAGAGGCAGCATGAGCAACTATTGACCTGTGCCAGGGCCATTGTCAGGTTTACAACTACTCCAGAGGTGGCACCCCTCTGGCAGCAGACTCCCTCCTGCTTCACCCACGCCCCCTGCAGTCCGGGAGGAACCCATGCAGCTGGGTTGTGCTCAACTCACCCCAGAGGAACAACGGCGCCATCTTCAGGATTGTCGATGCATTTACTGCTGCCAGCTAGGACACTTCATGACATCATGTCCAGTAAAAGACTGGGCGTGCGGTTGAGGAGGAGGGTACTTGTGAGCCATAAACTTCCTCTGGATTCCCTTTTCATCCTCTCACTCATGTTGAGTTAACCTCTCTTTCTCATTCCCTGTGTTGCAAGGTTTTAGTGGACTAGGGGGCAGATGAGAGCTTTATGGACTGGAGTTTGGCCAGGAAATTGAAACTGCTAGTTATTCCCTCCCTAAACCCCAAGGCCAAGCCGTCTACTAAGTAAAGTTACTCATCGCACTCAACCCTTCAATCTCCATATGGCCCAGGGATATACGGAACAACTCAGTTATCACCTGTTCAATTCTCCCATGCATCCTCTCATTCTGGGTCTCCCCTGGCTCAAAAGACACAATCCCCAGATTAACTGGGCCACTGGCAACGTAACGGGTTGGGATGAGGACTGTTCTTTAAAGTGTTTAGCGTCACTGTGTTCCCAGGAGCCTGCCTGTCCCTCTACCCCTGCACAAAAAGTATCGGAGCCCCCTTAATCCCAGTCACTCTCTGGATCTTCAGACTCAGATTTCCCAGACCTCTCCTAGGTCCTTGCCTGTAACCATGACTTCAGAGAGGCTTTAGCAAGTTCCGAGCCACCTCTCTAACCCCTCACCATGAGTACGATTGTGCTATGGATGTGCTTCCTGGTACTCCACCTTATAGAGGGCGCCTGTACTCTGTCTGCTCCAGAAAGAGAGGCTATGGTCAAATGTTGGCCTCATTGAAAGCTGGAATTATCTGTCCATCCTCATCACCCGCTGGAGCCCGTTTCTTCTTCGTGGATAAGGACAAGTCTCTCCGTCCCTGCATCGATTAGCGTGGATTTAATGACATCACTATTAAAAACAGGTACCCGTCCCTTAAATATCCTCTGCAATTGAACTGTTTCAAGTCACCAAGATCTTCTAAGTTAGACCTTAAGAATGCCTACCACATAGTAAGGATGACGGAGAGGGATGAATGGAAAACAGTGTTTAACACACCCAGTGGACACCATGAGTAGCCCGTGATGCCTTTTGGACTAACTTAACATCCCAGCTGTTTTTTTTTAGTTAATGATGTGCTCCGCGACATGCTCAACCAGTTTGTCTTCATTTACCTGGACGACATCCTAATTTTCTCTCCAGGTGAACAAACCCACACACAGCATGTCTGTCAGCTCCTAAAACACCTCCTCGATCACCTGCTCTTTGTCAAGGTGGAAAAATGGGCATCCCAACCAGTTTCATTTCTAGGCTTCATCATCTCTCAGAAATGTATCCGGATGGTCAGTGCCGTGGCCGAGTGGCCAACCCCCCCTATTGAGAAGCAGCTCCAATGCTTCTCGGGGTTTGCCAAGTTTTGCAGACGTTTCCTAACGGCGTGGGGTACTGTCATGTCTCTTTCTGCCAATTAGATCATGTTTTTTCCCTTTAGTTTTTACCTTGTGTAGTAATGCCTTTTTTATTTTGATGCCATTACTCTTCCTCTCGTTTCAGATTCACACTTCCTGTCCTCCTGCATTTCCCACCTTTTTTGATCATCTGCCCCGCCCTAGTGTGTTGCACCCGTGTCCAATTGTCTCCGTGTTCCTTCCCTCTGTGCCAGTTCGTCTTTGTTCATTGTGATAAGCGTTCCAGTAATCACCTTGTGTTAGTGTTCTTGGTTTTTGTTAGTTTGCCTAGTCTTGACCATGTCTTTTGCCCAGTCCTATTGGAATTGTTTGCCTGTTCTATCTGCCAACTTGTTTTCTAGTAAAGATGCCGATTTTTGTGAAACCCTGAAATTTGTCCTGAGTTGAGCTTTTGAGTCCTGTTGTTTTGTGGTACCAGTATTTCATAGCGGTCATTTCCTGCATATGTGGGATTGAGTGCGTAACAATTTTTTTTTTAATTCATTAATTTATTTTTTATTTATTTATTTTTAAAGTTACCTTCAGTTTATGGATCATTTGGGTTGTTAATTATTTTCAGCAATTACTAATTTCAAAGAATTTACATTCTAAACAATAAAGGTTCATCTCAAATACAGCCAGAACTGCTGCTGCATCTCAGTGTCTCTGTCCTACTGTCTGTTCAGATGAGCGCTGTGGGTATCACAGAGAACATCAAAGGAGACAACAAGAAGTTTGAAGTTTGGTACAATGGCAGAGAGGAGGTTTACATCATCCAGGTACGTTGTTGCCACTGGACACAATCTTGTCCTCTCTGCTTTATGTTCAACTTCAGTCAGATTACTTTTGTACTTTTCCTTCTTTTATTATCAGGGGTCCAAGCAGAGGAGGTGCTGGAACTTCAAGAAATTGTAAAAAAATCCCTATAGAGTTGTAGAGACTTCAATCTTTTTTGAAACACATCTTGCAATATGTGGGAAAATGTTGCTTCATTGCAACCAATAGTCAATTACAAAGTCCCTCACAAAACTTTTATTCAAAATTTGCATAATTGATTATTTCTATATTACTATGGTAGTATTTGTTCAAATGCTACCATAACTTAGTGACATTGTTTAGAATCTGGAAAATTAAATGTAAAAAAACAAAAACTTAATTCAGTGTAGTACTTTACTGTAGAACTCAGTTTATGTTTCGTCTCCATTGTGGTCATGGAAAACTGTGTTGTCCTGAGGGTCTATTGATCTAGACACATGCACTGTGACAGAAAGGTCACTGACTCAAATCCAGCACGGCAACTTGGATGTTTGCATCCAAACAGAAAGCTGTTTCTCTCTGTGTTCACACAAATGTTGACTCTTGTCATATGATGCGTATTTGTCAAACAATGTGCTTGGTCCCCGCCTTTTGCCGCTTGCAGCTATATTTTTGCTTTATACTAGAAGTATTCACTTCACTACATTTTAAAAGGAAATTATACTTTTTACTCCACTACAATTATTTGTCAGATATAGTTACCAGTTACTTTACAGATTAAACCAGTGGTTCCTCTCCTTGGGACATTGGGACATTACCAATAGGTTAGAAACCATTGAACAAAACTACATAACTGTATCTGAAGCAGATTAACTAGCTCTACCTCGACCAGCTACAATAACAACAATCTAATAATGCCACTACTTGATGGTATTGAAGATCAATTCTACTGGTCAAAAGTTTTAGAACACCCCCAGTTTTCCAGTTTTTTATGAAATTTCAGCATTTCAAATTCAGTGAATAACCTTAAATGGTATAAAGGTAAGTGGTAAACTGCCAAAAAAGTTTAGGTCACTGAAAATTGACGAGTCATGTAAATTTCATAGAAAACAGGCCTTTTTCAGGGGTTAAGAAATTGGTTAACTTACAGCTTTTTTGGGAGCAATGGAAGTAAATAAAGACTTGAAAGTGAACGGAAAGTGTTGGAACAAACTGTTACTACACTCTCTGATGCATTATTAGCAAAGTATTTTACTGCAGGAAGTAGTACTGTATATTGCTATCAAAATGATGATAGTTGGTCAGGGGTTTATGCTACAGCAAGATAATGACCCAAAACATTAGAAGAAAAGAGGCAGACGGTAGCTTCACATGATGGAAGACCTGCACAGTCTCCAGACCTAAACCCCACTGGGCTGGTTTGGGATTAACTGGACAGAAGGACAGAAGGCAAAGCAACCTGCAAGTGCAATATATTTGTGCGAACTTCTGCAACAGTGTTGGGACGAACTCTCCGTTATAGAAAGAATGCCATGTTCGGATGCTGAATGAGTCAAAAAGTTAGATTAAATGTAGTTCAACAAGAAGATTCGGTGATTCCTTGTTTTTAAAATTTCCAATTGTTTATTAGTTTTATGGTTTGATTTCAGAAACACTGAGACATTGAATTATGTAAATTTAAATAACACCTGGAAAAATAGAGGTGTTCTAAAACTTTTGACTGGTAGTGTATGTAACATGTCATTCACGGGATATTTTACAAGTAAATTTAGTTTTAGGATAATGTCTTACGCTGTGTGTCTGTGTGATTAAATTTTTTATGTCATTTGTAATGTGGTCTTGTCAGTGAGAATATATTTATTTTACAAATAGAAATAAAGCTGAAAAAAAAAATATTTTAACATTGGTGATACCTAATGTTAAATTAACACAAATATTTAAGTGTAAGTGTATTTTTTCAGTGTTATGATATTTTGATTGAAAATATCCACTTGATATTTCATTTTGTAATAGATGATTCACAGGAGGCATCCAGTGCTCTTTTCCACAGTTGTCCCCTAGGGGACAGTGGTGCACCACACAGCTTCCCCACGAAACTGTTTGTCAGTCAGAAACACAACATTAGTGTTAGGATGCTTTTCTTGTATATGTTATTTGATTTGTGTGCGTGTGTGTGTTTGTGTCTGTGTGTGTGTGCGTGTGCGTCTTCTTTCCCAGGCTCCTTCCATGGATGTGAAAAATATGTGGGTGTCAGAGATTCGTAAAGTTCTTACAGGCCAGCTAGAGGCATGCAGAGGTACGCAAACATACCAACACACGCACATACACGCATGCACACACACACGCACCTATGCACTTGAGAATATGGGCTTCCTTATGTATTTTTTCCTACCCCTTTCCTAAAAACTTACTTCAGTTCCAATTTGCAGCTGGACAGGCAAGTGTGTATATGAATCCATTCATCTGTTATCTTCTCTTAGACATACAATACGTATAACGCCATACTTGCAGTACATATACAGTTCACCTAGTTGCTGTTGCTGTATTTTAATACATTTTCAAAATATCACATTTTCCCACACTGTACATGTCATGCAAACCTTCTACTTAATGCATTGGAATAATAAGTCACATGTTTATAAAACTTTTAAAATTCTTATTCATATACTGTTTGATTTTTCTATTCTATTTTTCCCATTCTGTGGCTATAACATTATCTCCTGCCGCAACAACTCAATTTCTTTCCGTTATAATGAAAATTTTCTCGTCAACAGCGGTATCTGTCAACACATCTTGGAGTCATCATTCACTGTAGTCTCGAGATAGATTTGTCATTTTCTTGCACCGACTGCCAAGTCAGGGAACTGTCCTATTTCTTATAGCGTCTGTGAACTGCAGACAGAGAAAAATGTAATTGCAACATGCAAACCTAGTCTAACAATCTATTTAGCATTTTTATAGCTGTCAGAAAGACACAAATGCAACACAATATTTAGGACATGGGAAACAATACTGAATGTCTTTATCCAAATAACTATTTAGTACTTAAGAAAAGAAGTGTCTGATTTTACTTCTTTTAATCATTCTGATATAATCCCTAATCACTAACGTAATTCAACCTTCATTGTATTGGTTTAAGAAAATCGTTAAAGTCTTTCCATGTGTGGCTCGAAGCGTTCACTCTGGCTGAATTCCATTATTCCCAAATCAATGTCAAAAGAATGGTTCAAAATTAAAGTCGCAAGGGTGAAGTCATCCTGACTTTTAGTCTATAGTGTGGATTTCGCTTCAAAAACGCCTCTCTCAAGCAAAAATGCTATAAACGTTCCGCAATTCCAGATTCTCAAAAGTGAAGGTCTGCTGCTTTTCTCTGTTTGATATCATTGTAAATAAGATATCTGTGCCTTTAGGCTAAATTAACAACAATTTATCAATGATGAAAATAATTATTATAAATAGTTGCAGCCCTGGTGTGAAGATAATGCGTAAACACACAAATGTACAAATGGTGAAACATATATGCAATTACAAACACAGAGCAACACCCACCTTTTTCTGGGTCTCTGTCCACTGGCTTCTGTAACCCTCTCTCTCTCTGTGTGTGTCTACCACTCTTACCCAGAGACCCACAAGCATCGGTCGTCCACAGTCCCACTCTGTGGTCCTGACGGACAGGAAACCACCCTGTGTGCACCACACACTCTGCCCGACTGACAACCCGTCTGTGTCTGTGGGGGACGAGTGTGTGTGTGTGTGTGTGTGTGTCTGTGTGAGCAGACTGACTAATAACACAGCAGCCATGTCATGAGCTCTGGAGAGCAGAGGCTGTAGGAGGGTCTGATGGTCCAGTGCAGTGGGCCCCTTGTGTGTGCGCATGTATGATTTACAACCGTGACTCCATGTGAGGAGGGTAGAGGAAAGACGGAGAGAGAATAAAATTGGACTGGGAAGAGGAGAGGGAGGACATTGAACGTGATGGATAGAGAAGAGAGATGAATGGATGAACATTGAAAGAAGGGAGGGGTGATAAAAGGATGACAAAGAGGAGCAGTAGGCATTTCAACTCTGTGTACTGAAGACAGAGAGAAGGAGAAATGGTATGAAGGTCTTGAGAAAGATGGATCATAATGTGAGATGTGTGTTAAGTGAGATACATGATGTACAGATAGAATCCTCAATGAAAACAACATGCAGCTCAAAGGAAAATCACAGTTTATGGCAAGTTGGGACTTTAGACAAAACAGTTTTAACTTAATGTCCACATACTAGCTTCTGAAACTTTGAACCATATCTCAGTCTTCATAATCTTTTTTATTTTTCAAATTACTGTGTCAAAGAACGAACGTTCATGCTCATCTCTATGACAACTGAGAAAACTTTAGTGAAGACCAGGAGATGTTTGCTGAAAAAGCTAGAAAGTGAAAGTTCATCCTTGATCTGTTGACAAGGTCGAGAATGAACTTTCGCGCTAGACTTGAGATTGATTCTGATAGCCGTCATTTCTATCAGTCATGACAATGTTGTAATCACCAAAGTAATTGCTGAGACCTGTGGTGACGTCACTACAAAGAAATCTGATGGGGCAGGAAACAAAAGTAGTCGGATTATCCAGAGGGTACAGTTTAGCCAGATTATCTAAAACTGTCCAATATGCTGGCATGATAAAACGGTGTACGCAGAACTATGGCAAGTACAGTGGGTCATGGCTGTTTAGATCAGTAATAACATGATTGTCTGTATGTTTGTGAGGAGGAGTAAGAGTGAAGGATTTTTACATTTATCATTCCGTCATGTCCAAAATTTTACTTTTAGCAGATGAATATGGGCCCTAGCATCTCTGTTAGGGATGGAAAAGATTTGACTGATATTGATGTTTAACCAACTCTCTGAAAACAGAGAGAGAGAGTAAGAGGAAAAAGGAAGACAGAAGTGGAGACAGAAAGAGAGAAACAGAAAGTGTGGGTGAGCAAGAGAGAGTGCATATGGACAGAAGTGCATTTAAAACGCAGCTTGTAATATAATTCGAAGTAATTCTGTTGTTTATTAATAAATTGTATGGAACTCCAAAGCAAACTGGCAAACTCTATGCTACCAGCGACATCCAGACATACGATTGTGACAGCCTGTCTCATATGAATTGGTCGATTCACTTCCATTGTGTTGGGGTAAAGACAGATATTTTAGAGGCAGACATCTGAAAATCTGGACAAAGAAACAAAACAAAACTATCTGGCGGTTTGATACCAGTCGGTGTTTTGATGTGATTTTGATAAACCAGCCCTTGGAGAATTGTAAACATACCCAACATTATGTATTCTGTAGTGAACAATTAAAACATTATTTGGATGCATCTCTGACCTCAGGACTTGCTTCCTAAGCTTCTAAGCCTCTGAGCCACTTCTCTTGCATCATTGTGAATAACACAAAATAATGGATAGCACTTGTCAAAAAGTGTGAAATACCGCTTCAAGATTTTTTAAATATCATTTAATGATATCAAATTTTGACAACTCTGTTTGCCTTGTCTGTTTGACACTGTCATACTATTCAGGGGCTGAACCGGGCAACCTAGTGTTACCGTCAATTAGGATTGGGCGGTATCATGGTATTAAGGTACACCATGGTATTTAGAAATGCCGAAGGAACATGTATGATCTTCAGTACCATCAAAAACAAGACAACCGGTGGAACAGGCAGGCAGTTGAGCTGAAAAAGATGGCGTCACAAGTGGGGACATACACTCTAGAAAAGAAAAAGTTGAGAAAAGTTTCAAGGCAACAAACTTTTTGCCTGTTTAACTTAAAAAATTGACTTCTATGACCTTATTACAAGTTAGACTAATTTGTACTTGTGTTAATTTTTCTAAGTAACTCAAATCTGTATGTGGCCACTTGGTTTTAGTTTTTTTTTTCAATTATTTAATGGATGAACTCTTATCTTTATCCCTCACAACAGCTTTTGCTGTACTGCTAGTAGCCACATTAAGCCCAGACACATTGTTTTTCAACATTACTCATCTCACCAAATTGTGGAGCAGAAGAAGGTTGCATGAAGTGTCTGAAGTACAGACCTATCTTCATCATGGTTCCCATTGTTTTACTTGGGTCAGAGAGAAGGACATCTGATACCTCGGAGACACATGTATATCAAGACTATGACGGCCTCCATCATATAACTTTTTTCATTTAAAAAAAAAAAAGGATTTCTCCTGAATTTTAACCTTAATGCAATGCATGCTGGGAAGCATATACAAATAAGCTAACGATGTTTCTAAATAACTTAAAGAGATGAGTTCGGTAAACAAACCCTCCAACAATTTTAACAGTTTTACTTTTGACAGTTTAAACAATTTCGACTTGAATCTGACAAACACAAGTTAGCAGAACTTTCTCTATTTGTGATGAATCACTGATTAAGACTCTAAGTTCTCAGGACTCCCACACTTTCGTTGAAATAAAAAACTAGCTTCAAATCAATCAGTTTTTACTTTAAATGCCAATAATTTAAGTTTCTAAGGCCTAACAACCACAAATGTTATTCATGCTAAAGAATATAAGTTGCAGTGTTTACAGTGCAGGACGCCCCGTTTGGTAATATTTTGGGTTCAGATCTGATGCTACAGATGAGCAGCCCAACACTGACAAAGCTGTTAGCGCTATTTGCTTCAAGAAAGCCGTAGTGAAAGCAGGTAACACATCACTGCAAACACCTCAATGTGACCAGCCTTTGTAAATAAAACATTGCCAGATCCATGGTGAAAAAATAAACTATATCCCTTTTGCTGAATACAGTATTTGGAGCATGTTGAATGGTTCCGTGCTGACCCTGCATTTATGCAACCGGTTCATTGGTTGCGTGGAACAAGAGGTGTCAAGCCAGTTCATTCACAGAGCTTGGGCAAGGCTGTGCATCACTGTCTGCAGTTATGTTCCTAAGATTATTCTGTAGGTATTTATTGTCACACAGCAGAATCCTGTGGCAGGCAAGATTTTTTTGAACGTTGCATTTCTGAGGCCTCTTGTTTAGATATGAGTTGGTCTCTGAATCTGTATCCACAGTGACTTTAGTGTTCTGATGTTTCTTTCTTTCTTTATAGTGCCACAACGTGATTTTTATCAGGCCAGGAAAAGCATCTTAGAAAGTTGACAGGGGGATTTTAAGCAGGCAAATGAGATCATGTTAGAAGGGAAGGAGAGAGAAGGATCTGAGAAGGTTTTTGGTGTAAAATATGTCATTCTTTAACACTACTCCACAAGTCAAACACTGAAAATACAGATTGAAACCCATAACCTTCTTTTTCAGAGATGATCAGAAAAACAGCAGGTTAGCTCTTTTTGTGTCCTGTACTATTTGTTCTCCTCTGTAATTTAATATCTTGACCTCTGTTATGAGGACTCACCTTCTACTATTGTAGCTACAAGCTACTATCTTGTCCTATACCCTTCATGTCCCGTACAGTACAGATTCAAAAGATCAGACACTAATATAAGGACAGAGAGGATTACAAACTCGAAAGGTAGCTTGTGAAGTTGTTGACCTCTTGTTGTGTTATGCAGCTGTTTTTAATGAGTGGGTCCTCGTTTTGTATGTCTTGTGCACAAACATGAGGGCACAGGTGCGTATGCACATTCCTGCTGGTGATGCAATACACATTCCTGCCAATGGTTTCACACTGTTCCACTGACCTACAGCTGTGTGTAATGTACCAAGATAAATAACAAAGACAGGAAAGACAGGAAAGAAGAAGACAGTCTATGGCTAGTAAACACTGGATGTGAGGTTTCAAAGTTTTAAGAAAAATCAGCTTTTCAAATGTTTTGTGAGACAGGAAATGCATTAATCACATTTTTTTGTTAGGAAAGCATAGACACATGATATTTTCAATGCCGTATTGGGCCTGTTTTATCCCAATTGGAGAGATGCTGATAAAAAATCTTTGATCTAAGATTTATGTACATTGTGCCTATGGATGGTGTCCACAGTGGGAATGATTGTCATTTTTATCTCATTTACTGCTTATCTGTTGCTGCTGGATTTTATATGATCAAATTGTTCAGGTGTATTTCAAAAAATGCACTGTAAGAGTGAACTAACGTGGACAGATCTCTGTCTTATGGTGGTCAATATGGACTATTTATTCGACAGAATGTGTTAATATCGTTATGTATCTGGTCATTATGTACAAAGGACTCTCTAACTATATGTTGGTATATGTACTGTATATATTTTTGTATAATCTTTGCGTTTGTCTGAGCCACTGGTACTGCAGATTTTTTGTTATGTTACTATTTATATTTCTCACGAATATACATGATGTTATGAAGTATGGTTATGCTATGAAGCTATTACCAGCCTAGCTATTGTTATTTTGCTTGGATAAAAAAAAATAATTACAGCGTATAATATGTAACAGAAATATCAATTTTTTTTTTTTTAAAAAGGAGCAAAAGCAGAACCACTGTAATGTTGTAGCCCTCCAATACATCTTAGTGTATAAGTTGACAACTGGTGCATCAGTGACCGCAGTTCTCATCTCATCTCAACATTTGTTCTTTGAACAATGATTATGATCTTTCCTTAACTTTAACAAAGTAGTCTCCACTTGCACTTCACCAGACCTTGATCAGTGAGGCGGTAGATCATGATGCTCATATAAATAATTTCTTTACCGGTCATTTTGATTATTGTGAATCGCAGTGAAGAAACAATATTGTCATTTGATAAACCGTCAAATGTAATTTCTCTGTTGTGTTCACAGAAGCCAGCCAGCTCAACATCTACGGAGCCCCCATGAGGTGAGTAACCAACTTCATTTCACAAGTGACACGGTGTCTCTTCTCAGCACACACAAAAAAAGCTAAAATAAGAGCTAACAAGTTAACCACCATTGGCTTACACCAATTTTACCTGTCCCTCTACTCCAATAGGAATGTGCGGAAGCTAGCACTGAGACAGTCTGATTCATCAAGTCCAGAATCAGGCTTCAGGAGGACCAACCCCAGCCCTAATATGAGACAGAGGAGAGGTGAGAGGTCACTGTTTGACTTAGAAAAGACTTTAACTAAAATAAACTGTTTAAAATTTGTTTTTGTTTTTTGTCCCACAAAAGCAGGCGTTTAGGTAAAGTAAAAAACGCAAAATGCCCTCTCTAGAACCAGTGTTTTGTTTGTCCATTCTGGGCTACTGTAGAAATACAATGGTGCAATGTGGCGGGCTTCGTGGAAGAGGACCCACTCCCTATGTAAATATGAAGGGCTCATTCTAAGCTAAAGAAAACACAATAATTTTTAGTTTCAGGTGATTTTACACTAATGAAAACACAATTCTGAATATTATATTTCATTTCTGCCAGTACATCCCGATAAATCCTACACACTGGTCCTATAAGTTGTTGATTGTTGAGTTTACTGTGGCAACACAGTGTAAAAAGAAATAAAAGGCCAGGTTAGACACAAAGAAAGAAAAATTGGGAAAGACAGTCACTGTTTATTTCTCATATTGACTGACAGCCAGAGGTACTAATCAGACAATACACTTTTATCACTGATTAAGGGCGAAGAGAAAAAAGGTTGCATAGAAATTGAGTAAATAATACAAGTAACAGAGGAAGCCAATTTATGTTCCCTTTAGTAGAGTATAAGAGCTCATTCATACTGACACCAGAGATGGCAAACTATTTTAGACTCGACGTAGAAAGCACCTAGGCTTGCTCTCAGTGGAGCGCATACCTCCACCAATGCAAAAAATGCTCTATAAAGGTAAGTACAGGGATTTAAAAAAATTCGGCCTTTAACCAGATCTGCACCGAAATTTAATGGTTTCTTCCCTGACCCATGCCCCACCCCTCCACCAAGTTTGGTGCAAATTGGTTCAGTGTAATCCTGCTCACATCCAACTGGGGCAGACCCAGAACACTCTGGAGAAATTATATATATATATATATATATATATATATATATATATATGGCCTGGGAACGCCTCAGGCTGCCCCAGGAGGACCTGGAAAGTGTTGCTGGGGAGCGGGACATCTGGGCTGCCTTAACCTGCTGCCAAGGTGACCTGACTCTGGATAAGCGGCAGAAGATGGATGGATAATAGTTCCAGTCTTTCGGCATGTATGGTCATATGAAGTCAATAATATCATAAGTATCAAACTAATTGTAATTGTGTAATAACATTTAAAAGGTGTCATATCTGCATTCATTTATTTTGACTCAAAAAAGAGGATTATCTGAAAAACTTTAGAGGTTAATTCATAGCAAATATATATAACTTAATGCAGCAGCACAAGTCCAGTACCTGCTGATAAGCTACTTAACCACAGCTAAGCTAGTCAGATGCAAAGTGACACAGCAAGGGCTTGTTGCTGTATGATGTGCATGATTTGAGCTGTCACATGCATTTCTTTCATGCTACATCTAAATTAAGCCATCCGATGTTCAATGTACCATTTTTTGTGTGAAAATGACTTCTGTCCAAACTAGCGTTTCCACTGAATTACTGGGGACCTCTGTCCACGGCGAAACACCTGAACGACATATAAACAGCTAAATGACTTCTTCTTTACAGTTGGCAAAACAAAAAAAAACTGCATCTTAGCTGACATCTGGTGAGGAGTGGCACAGACGGCCCACCTGACCAAGTTATGTTATGGTTGTGACATCATCTTATAAAATCAATGTAAATACAGGTGAATGGCAACAGTTGTGTGATATGTCAACATTTAAAATGAGTTGTCTACTTAACTTTGCCGCCACAAAGTTGACTGAACAGATATGGACACAGCCAGTTACTCTGCCAAGTGACAGCCCATTCAGCAATTTCCACCACACCACGTCCATTCATTTGCCTTCTGCTCTCTGTGGTCACCTCTACTGTTGTTTTACAACAGAATTCATGATGTAGTTGTTCCCACTTACATATTTTTCTGTTTATGTTGTCAGATGAAAGTATGAAATAGTGATTTAATCCTGTCTCATGAAATACTACTTCTTAACCAGCAGACATTCCCAAGCTGGATGTTTGGCCATACTATGCTATTTGAAATTTAAAATGACTGATCACAGAGAAAGTTAGAGGTGACAGAAAATCCCTCTAAAAACAAAAAAATATGTCATTTTCTGCCACTAGGGGTCTCTCAATCAAAACAATAACAAAAGACATAGTTGTGAAGTAGCATTGAATCATGGGATTGTTGTCATCATCACCAGTGCCATCACTGCAATCAGCTTCTCCTGGTTAGGATCCCTTCAGTGTTAATCGTTGGGAAGGTTTTTACCGGTTATCTAGGTTTGAAAATTGGTTGAGACTTTTGGGATAATGTAAGTACAGAACACAGCAAAATATATAATAAAGGTCTAGTTGTTTTTTTTTCTAGAATTAGCTTTACACACTACACACACACACACTCCTTTTCAATCACCTTGCATCCATTCACACCTCCTCCTCTTTTTTCTTTCTCTTTCTTCCTTCTTTGTCTTATTCACTTGGACTCTGTTTATCTCTCCTCCTGTCACCCTTCCTGACAATTTTTTCTTCCCACCCTCTTCTCTACTGCACCCACTGCTCTGGTTTCCTGTATTACATTCTGTTTTGCCACTCAGCATTCTCTCCTTTTTAAATAGTTTCTCTTTCTTTTTCTCCTATTTTCAAAATTATTGATAGTGCGACATAATAATAAGACCCAGTATGTCATCCCACTCAAACAGAAAATGTATATACAGTCAACTGAATACAGATGTAAGCCAAGTCTTGAATTACCTAATACAAATCCAAGTCTCAAGTCTTGTCGGAAGGCAATTGAAGACACTTGTAATGCCAAATTGAGCTGGTGCATTATATATCAGATTTTGCCAAAATATGTATCCGTTGCTCTACACCAGGATGTCGACATGCTGAAGTGACAAACAAGGGACAGTAAACTTCTACTGACCTGTTTGTACCTGCCTCACTGCATTGGATTTCCTCCTTCCTGCCTTCCATCAACCCATACCCTCAGTTTTGATCTGGCTGCTCTGTACTGATTGTTGTGTCGGATAAGGAGTAGTGGGTTGGATGTACAGCATGCTTACCTTTTACACACACTGCATGGCTTGTCTTTACGTACTCCTCTCTTTGTAAGGAAAATTGAATTGAGCCAATGTACATGTACACATTGTCTATGCATGTGTGTGAGAGAGTGTTGGCGCCTTTGGCCAAGGACGAGGCAGATAAAACCCATCTGATGAGTTTATCATGCAAACTTGCTTGAATAGGCTGACAAACTGAATGGTCTCCCTCAGCAAGGTCACGGTGCCCTCAAGCCCAGACAGATAGACAGACAGACACATTCATACAGTGCCTTCAGAAAGTATTCAGACCTCCTTACGTTTTTACACACTTTTATGTTTTCTGTGTTGTAGATTTAATTTTTAATGGATAAAATTGACATTTTTGTCCATCAATCTGCAATCAATAACCCACAATGACTTTTTTTTGTATAATTTTGCTAATTTAATAAAAACCAAAAAATTAAATTTTTCTTTTACTAAGGTTTTCAAACCCTTATTTCAGTACTTCTTGGGAAAGCCTTCTATTTTTCTATTTAGAATTCAGGCCATTGTCGTGCTGAGAGGTGAACCATCGCCCCAGCCTCAGGCAGTGGGCACTCTGGAGCAGGTTTCAAGGGCCCCTCTGTATTTAGCTGCAGTCATCATTCCCTCAATTACAACCGGTCTCCCAGTCACTGCCCCTGAGAAGCACCCCCCACAGCCTCGACAGCTGTTTGCTTTTCTCATCAGACCAAAGAATCTTTTTCCTCATGCTCTCAGAGTCCTTTAAGTGTCATTTGTCCGACTGGAAGGCTGAGAAACTGTTTTACAGTGGCTTCATGTTAAATAACTTTTTCATGGATGAACAGAGGGTTTAAATGGCTAAGTGATTTGAGTTAATGTCTCTTCTGTGCTGCTGACTTTTTCTTCTGACAGGCTACTACTTCTATTTCTATTCATATTCACCGATCAGCCACAACATTACAACTATACCAGTTTTAATGTTGTGGCTGATTGGTGTATATTATTATGTGTATATATGCTTTTTTCACTTAAACATTCCCAGTTAGCCATTTTTGAGCAGCTCCACTCAAGCCAGAAAAAGCTAGTAAATGCACCATTAATTAATTAATTAATTTATTTTTTCAAACTCTTGCTTGAAAATGACCAGAACGAATCTGCTTTTTTTAACAGCTTCTGCTTCCCTTCTCTTTAGGGCCCGGTATCGAACCTCAATACTTTTTATCTACCAACCGAAATGTGTTCGTAGCATTGAGTATCAAAAAAGTATGGAAAGTTAACACTGCATGCTTGGTTAAGTTCTTTGGCCAGTTTACTTTTTCTTTGATCAGATACTTCCTGATCTAAATTAGGAAAACTTTTCTTTTCTTAAGACCATATTTCATAAGAGATGGACAATGTAAACAATTTTAACACTGATCACAAGAGAAACATTTTCTCAATAAGAGAAATTGAACCTTTGATATATCGACCATAGGTTACACTGACAATGTACCTTAAAGCAATCACATCACAGAAATGATTTCTATATAGCTATTTCAAATAAACAACGTAGCAGTTCTTTATGAACGGATTTCCGTAAAGCAGGTTTAAAGATTACTGACCAGCCAGTAAACATGCACAGTGTGAGATTTATAAAGATTTAATCGGACAAGATTGACGTGTTTTAATTTTTGTGCAATTTATTTATTTAAATAGATTTTCTCTTTCCGGCTCATACACCATCATATTTTGTTAAACACAATGGAGTGTTGAGACAACTTCGTGCCAAAAACATACCAACCTAGGGTATTTATTTATTTACCAAAAAACAGTATTGTTTTGGGGTTGGTACCAAAACTCATTTATAGTGATGCATCAATATAGAACATTTTCAAACAACGCTCAGGGCCTACTCTTATTCATCTTTTCCTGCTCTACTAACCTCAGCTCCCTCTTGCTTTCCCACTCAGTTGATGCTACCGCCAGCCAATCAGGCCACTCGGTTGCTAATGCTAGGAAACGCTTCACGTTGCAGGGACTTTCCAACAGGAGGTCTCTCCCAACAGGTAACGGTATGACGTTGGCGCGTCAATTGCTCGCTAATGCCATCTCCATTGCAGGCATCTTTGTTAACACCACTGTCGTCTGTTCTTTATTCTCTTCATCTGTTTCTGCTGTCATGATAGTCTTCATCATAATGCCAATCATCATCATCATCCTGATCAGCAACAGCATCTATCCTGCCTCAGTCCTCTCTAGTTCAGTCTCCACTCTCCTCTTTGACAACTGTTGTCCTTTCTTTTTTTTCTCCTCAAATGTCATATAAATTTCTGTCAGCGTGTATCTCGTTATTGTAGGGTAGATCTCATCCCAGGGCCCACGGTGTCTCAGCATAATAAAGGACACATCTCCCTCTACTCCCATATTCTACATTTATCTGTTCATGTCAGTATCGTCTGCTTCCGCCAGCACAACAACAAGGAAACTGTGATTCAGGAAAGAGAGGTACAGGGTACCGTTGAAGAGACAGGATTTGAAGACAGGGAGACAGCAGGTGATAAACAGATAGACAGGCAGGGCAAAATTCCGTAGGGCAGTGCTGCGATAAATGCCACCTTATAATATTCAAGCCCTCTTGACATTTCAAAATAACATTTTTAGACGAGGATGAAGTGAATTGAGGTGGGGCGTCAGGTAATGGAGTCAGTCGACTAGTCAAGCAAAGACATCCAGAAAACCCACGGTAAGTGAAACTGCAATGTTGAGATCTGTTTTACGGCGCTCCTGACTACAAATCAAATCCTAAACTGAATAGCCGTAAATTCTCAAAGAGTAACCTTTATTTACCTCAACTGCATGGAAACCCAGGGTCCAAAATCACTGAATTTACACAGCTCCCAATATAATGGACGCTTAATAGTTTACTCAGTAGTGAGCAGTAAATTGAGATTCCAGACACTTATCATTATCATTTTGCATCGTCCCTCACAGCTGTTGAGTCGTGCAATTGTAATCTTTGCGTCTATAAAATGCGGTGCAGTGCATTGTGGGTTGTTAGCAGAGAGTAGTGTAGATGCCAAGGACAGTGCTTTTTTTGCTCCGTTGTGGAATTTTTGAGGGCACTATATAGTCGGTACATTTACACAAATTCAGACACTCACATGAAGAAGCAGCCAGTGAATGTAGTGTACTATACTATAGTCAACAGGGAGTGATTTCGGACGCAGGCCGGGCTTAGATTAAAGACGGGCCTTTATTACTGACTTCCTGTCTTATGAATATATTTTCTGCCGTTTGCTGTCCATTTGAACTTACTGTCAAATTCTACCAATAGGACAACAGAGCTAGGTCATTCCAACCACGGTGTTGATCTGGGTTTCTTTAGAAATATTGTTTTGGAAAAGACACTTACCATAACATCTGCAGTTCAGTTCTGACTCCTCATTACATTGTAGGCTGCCCAACTTTATTTGGTTTGCTGTTAAGGTTCTGTTAAAGAAACTCAATATTTCCTGCACAAATGTTTTACATTGAAAGCCTTCCACTAACAACATTTGTCTTTCAAAAGTAAAACTCAGATTGGTGGGTATTACACGACTTTTGTTGTACTGATGGAATTAATGTAAATGTACATGAGGTTTCATTTATCATGTGAGCCATCAGAGTGCGGGTAATTTCCTCCCCACCCTTATTTGTTTGTGCTTTACACAGCTATTTTTTGAGATCATTACCTGCTGTTTTTGAGACATACCCTCTGACAAAATGTTTCCTAATGTTGAACACAACGACATGTGAAGATGGATATTTTGCAGTGCAGTGTATTCATGAATTAAAAGTCCATAATCATAGTCTTTATTCTTGTTTCTGCTTAAAGATACACAGTCAGCTGAATCTGCTGCATTAATATACCCAGTCTTGACAGCATATTACTGAGGCCCAACATTAACTGGGAGCAAATCCCTTAATTCATGACGGTACCATCTGCTGGTGTTATTGTGCTATGACAGTCAATAGAAGCTAAAGAACTGTATATTGTTCACGCCCAAACTAAGTACGAACTCATCCGGTGTAAAAATGCAGAATAGCCACATACACCCACATACACAGTCCTGGAAGACATGCACACAGTCCTGAGTGATCAATGCACGGCCTGTTATATGAGAAAGAAATCAATGATGACTCGATGGCAGGTGGCTGAATAGACTCCCCATTGACAGGAACGCTCTCTTCAGCCTCCCGTGCTTCACTGCTTTGTATGTCCACTCAGTAAGTCCAACATGTTAGATCCCTGAAAAATGGACTGAAATCGAGGGCCGCCCTGCTGCGTCCTTTGACTTGTGAGCACTCGGACTTTCGCACCATGTATTGGCTGTTTTTGTTACAGTGACACAGCATTCCAACTCAGCAGTCTGTAAGAGTTCAGCCTGCAGTCAACCTCAGTCATCTACATTCGAGTCACTGACATCAAGGCAAGGCGTCTTCTAAAATTAGGGAAAACTGTTCCACTTTTGTTTTGCATCATGTTTAATGAGGCGTCCATAGTGAAAAGACACATTTATTCAATTTGTGATGGCTGACAGCTATTTATGTGAAGCATCGTTTTTTGTCAGTCTAATGTGACTCTTCCTTTGACATTATTGAACTGCATACAAAAAGTAAAATCCAAACAACTTTTGTCACTGAGTCATTTATTGTACTTCGTGGTAGACTCTAATTTTTCTGGAATTGTCATCAGGCAGTCTCCTGCTTGATTGTGTCTAGTTTTAATATACTAACGATGATGTGATGATAATGATGTGATCTGCACGACTAAAAGTCAGCGTCACATAATGACTTGTTGCAGTTTATAGTTCAAATTGGCACACATGCTAATCCTGCACTGAAGTCATGACAAATGTGATATGTGTTGATTCATCACAAAATCTGAGGCACTTTTAACCTCTTTCTATACGTTTTAATAGCCCACATAGAGATGTGGTTGAAATCTCTGATAAAACTAATAAGTGGACATTGAGTTAATTAGATTTTTGTTTTGTCAGTTTGTGTTTTCTGGTTTTCTTTACATTATTTCATGCATTTCTGGCTTCCTCTCTCCATTTGCTTGAACTGTTGTTATTTTTAATATATTTCGCTTGTGAGTCTCTTTTAAAGCAGTTTGCAACATTTGATAGCTGCTAAGTAAATGAATTAATGTTATAGGTAATTGATGTGATACTTACACTTACAAGTAGTGATGGTATCATCTTTATCATTTGAGAAGTTAAGACATGCAAAACATCTGCAGAAGCCGTGTGTTTTGGTGTGTCAACCAATAACTTCTTCCCCTTTTTTTATTCTATTCTCTATTCTTTTTCCTTTACAATCTATTTTTCACCATTCCCTTCCTTTACTCCATTTTGCTCTTTCTGTCTCTCCGTGCTGGTCTCTCTCCATGACTCTTCCTGCTTCCTGACCCTTCCTCGGCTGCAGAGCCCGCTGCTAAGGAGGCAGAAGTCCCCCGCCGCTTTTCTCTCACCTCCTCTCTCGCCTCTTCTTCTTCCTCCTCCTTTGCGACACGACGCACAAAAGGTACCTGATTAGCTGTCGAAGGTCTTCCTGTCTCCACATTTTGCTCTTTCAATATTTTCTTGCTTTTACACTGTCTTTTGCTGCTCTGTTCACATTCAGTGCACAGTCAAGCACACGGCAAACTAATGAATGTACACATACACCGAGTCGTGCAGCTCAATAGGAGAAAGTGTAATTATCACAATGCATTGCTCGATAGGCTCATTCATTGGTTCAGTGCTGAATAAAAAGGTACGTAAATTAACTTCAGTCAGATTATTATAATGCAAAGAAATTCCAATGCAAACAAAGTTATCCTATGCTGTTACCTTAGAGTCCAACTGGAATTGAATTGGATTTTTTTTTCTTTCTGCTACATCCTACACACCTTTGTGAATTACATGACCTGCGCTCTCATTTCAGAAAAAATATGTATCCAAAAGGGAGAAATTTAATATTTTACATGCTTTGGTTTCTTGACCACATCCTATGTCTGCATTTAACAGAATGCTGTTGTTTTTTCCGGTTATGCAAACCAGTGTTGCCAGAATTATTGTATTTAAATGCAAACAATTGTAGATTCAAATCCGTGCTGTGGCACACTTGGAGTCAAATTGGTCAATATATATCCCACAGTTCACAATGCATGCATGGGTTCACCAAGTCAGCAGCAGTGGGCTCCAGCTACAGGCCAATGTTTATTGTGCAGGGTAAAAGACACGCTTGTGCATCCTAGCATGTAAGAAAATAGGTTAAAGGTTTGGCATTTTTGTAATTTCGTGTAATATGAGGATATATGTACAAACAAAATGATTTGATACTTAAACCAAAGCTGTAAATACAGTCATTGTGAAAAATTGTGAGTAGTGACAGTGGCTGTTTCACAAATCTCAGCAATTCGTACATAGGGGTAAATTATCATACAAATACAATAATTCGTACTCTGGCAATACTATGGACACTGAGCCGGACAGTCAGACAGCAACCTGCAGCAGAGACAAAAGGAGCTCATGTCTCCCTCTTAGCTACAAAGGGAGACATGGACACAGATGGACACATCTTGTCCTGTACTTGTAGCGTGTTGTATTAGCTACAAAACAGGCATCCACTGGGGGAGAAGTGCACAGCTAACGTCAGTTTGCAGACCAAATACCTGTGTAGCTGGTCAGCTGTAACACATTAAACAGCTTTAGAACTTACCTGCACATGCCAGCATTGGCCAGTTTAGATGCTAAGTGATCTATTCCTTATTCTTAAATACTGCTGCAAGAAAATGCTGCATGCCCTTGGATTGCAAGCTAAAAGCAAGTTGGTTTACATTATGTTCTGGTACAACTGTTCAATCAAAAGCAAACATCAACCCACCCACTCAGAGGATTGGAGATTACATGAGCATTTCTAATACATCCTCAAAGGCCCTTTTTCTTTTTTCACAATAGAAAAAAATAAAAATAAATTTAAAAATTGATGTGATTTTTGACTGCAAAAAAGAATGACTAGTTGTGATTTCAGCTAGACTGTGAAGACAACATCCTCATACAGTTTCCATTGGGAAAGTTTATGCAGTACACCTCAGTAGGATGAACGCTAAGAATTGATATATATATTAATTTCGAGTTAGAAAAATGTGTCAACAATTTAAAAGATGTCAAACAGAATTAAAAGATGAGAAAACAGTGTTTAGGTGGGTTTGCCCCTCAGTACGTCCCAAGTTCTCATTTTTTTAACACTCTGCAATGTCATTCATTCTCAGGTCAAACATGGCCAAAACACAGACTCAAACTGAATCGTGTGAAAATTGTGTGTATGTGTGCACATGTATACAGTGGCGGCAAAAAAAGCAATTTTCTTATTACCCTATTTCTCCCACTTGAAATGTATGAGATGCATAGAGAAAGTTGAGTCTTTGCTGAGAATCAAACCGACGTTGAAGGAAAAAAAGCTGCAAATGAGTAGACATACATATTCTTTCTGAAAAGCGTCAGGCAATAAGAATTTTGATTAGCTGACATTTGGAATGTAGGGTGACATTCAAAGTGGCAGTAGAAGTGTAAGTTCATTTTCAACCAGGCACAGGCATGAGAGGAATTAAAAACATCAGAAGAAAGCTATTGAAGTTTTCCCTTGAAGTATTTCCACTCAGTCTGTTGTCTGCTTTAGTTGTATTTCTTTCTCTTGCACACAGTTTGCATATAATGTTTCATTGGTGAAATACAAACACACACAGCGGCATTACAGTACCTAGGCTGTATGTATGCCATGATGCAATTTTGTTTGTGTTTCTGTTTGTGTCATGCAGATTTACTATAGGTGATCCTGGTAGGATTGACTTGCCTAATGTCAGTCTTGTTAATCCCGTTCCCATTCATTTAGTTTAAAGGATAATTATGTTGGGGTTTTTTGTAACATAATGTTAGGTACATAAGTATTTGGAAAGTGACTCAATTTTCGTAATTTTGCCTCTGTACACCACTACAGTGGCTGTGACTGACAATCAGTTTCGTGGCCAGGTGTGGCCTGTTCCCTCATTATTTCATGACAAATTAAGCAGATAAAAGGTCTGGAGTTGATTCCAAGTGTTGAATTTGCATTTGGTAGCTGTTCACAGGAACACTCAATATGTGGTCCAAAGAGGTGTCGATGCAATTAAAGGAGGCCATCATTAGGCTGAAAAAAAACCAAAAAAAGGCAGCGTTATGGCAGGGGCATGGGTCACTGGTGTTTATTGATGATGTGACTGCTGATAGAGGTAGCAAGATGAACTCTAAAGTGTATAGAGCTATACTATCTGTTCAGATTCAGCCAAATGCTGTAAAGCTGATAGGACAGTGCTTCACAGTACAGAAGGATAATGACCCAAAACACTCGGTCATTACTGCCTTACTGCGAGAGCAACCCATGCTTTTCACTTACTGTAGACAAAACTGAAGGCAGAAAGACCCACAAACAAGCAGCAACTGAAGGCGGCTGCAGTAACGGCCTGGCAAAGCATCTCAAGGGAGGAAATGTCCATGGGTTCCGGACTTCAGGCAGTCATTGACTGCAAGGATTTTCATCCAAATATAAAGAATAATCCTTATATTTACAATTATGTCAGATTGTCCAATTACTTTTGAGCCTCTGAAAATGAGGGACTATATATAAAAATGGCTGTAATTCCTAAACGGTTAATGTGATGCTTTTGCTAAACCCTTGAATTAAAGCTGAAAGTCTACACTTCACAATAACATGTTGATGTCTTTTGTTCCAAATCAATTGTGGTGGTGTAGAGAGACGAAATTACAAAAATTGTGTCACTGTCCAAATACTTATTCACCTAAGGCAATGTTGCTAAAAAGAAGTTCTATGGTACAAGTAATAAGGGCAGTTAGATGATCACGCAAGTTTTAAACAATCCTCCAGGTTCCAAACTTATTTGAAAAAGCAAAAACAAAGATGAACGTCAAAATTATTATGCAAACTGTTTGTAAACATCCATCACAGTTTATAGACCAACTTCTTGGTTCACCATAGACCTACCAAACTTAATGTAACTGTGCACATACACTTTTCCATGCAATATGGGATTATGTCCAATATTTTCACTCATTTTCAGTTTTATCACCAAATAAAGAAGTTTAGGCAATTTGGCTAACCCATTAGCTTAGTCTGACAGCTCAGATGTCTGGGCCAATTAGACTGTTGCAGCAATGTTGGCATATGTTGGCATATTCTTTGTTCTCAGTACTTTGGTGAGTACAGTGTTACCATAACTGATATAACAGATGGCCAAAACTAAAAAAATAAGACCCAAATTACCTGGAATTATGATTTTAGGCCCATAAAAAAAATACCTTAAATAACATTTTATTCATATGAAGGCAAAAGTGTACCACAGGTGGGATGGTGTATTTAAGCCCCCTTCAGACATGCGCTTCATACTGTAAATGTACTAAAATTTTAGATGATTGTCTAACATTTGAATAAGCCCTTGAGTCACTTATTAGTGAAAGTCATGGGAGATAGGCTATTGGATATATCTAGATGCTAACACCTTCAGTCACTTTCTTATAACTGAAGCTTTTGGCCAGGAGATGTCATCAAGTGTCGTCCTACTTTCTTTGGACATCTCAACCCTGAACCACAACATCTTCCAGTTGGTGGGTCGGCAGTGATGGCCAACCACTGCCCATGTACTCCTGGCTTCCAGTTCAACCCCTCCCGCCCATCCCCGAGCCAACAAGAGGCTCTTTCCGTTGCTTCCCCCAAGCAGCAAGCTGCTGTCTTTCTCTCCCCTCCTGCTATACTCAGTGCTGCGACCATCTTCTTGACCCCCACCCTTCCTACTCCAGGTAACGGCCTTCAGCTTGGATCATGTCTCTCCTCTGCCTTGGGTCTGCTCTCCCCCATTGCTTGAAGTGGGTGGTTCCGAGTTCTTGTCTCCCTGTGCATGGGATCCCGATGATATCCTTCAAATTCAGCATGCTTTTGGCCTGTGCTACTGATGTTTCAGATGCCCACTTATGTCCTAATCTTAGGTGTTTGTTACCTCACCTCTCAACTCCTCCCACTGAAAGTCAAAGGCACTTCATAAATTGTAAGCAGCCATTAGTCTTGGTAGCAGGCCATACTGGAAGAGCCAGGCCTTGAACTTACCCGGTAAGCCTAATACCTCTATCTTTCTCAGCCATTCATCTGCCTGTTTCACTGACCTGGATACATTGCTTCTGTCAGTGAGAGAGAAATCATACCACTTACCTATCACCTATCAATTGATGGTATAACCTCCCCCCCCCGGACTTGGAGCTGGAATTTGCCGGTCACTTTCCCGTTTCTGATAACCATGCTTCTTGACTTCCTTGGTTTGAACTTCATTCTTGCCCATGTTGCCAAGTCATCAAGTGTCTTTAGGATCCACCTTGTTTGTACATATACAGTAAATAACACTTCCTGCACTCACCAACTTTGAATGTAATGCGGTCGTATTAAAGAAGAGGCTATAGCATGCACAAACTTAAATACACAGAAGGGTACATGTAAATCTGCAAGTTAACATGCAAACAAATCAAAAAGATTTTTAATTTTAGATTTTTTTCATGCATGCAAGTAAATCAAATTAGTTTGAAACAAGAGAAGAAATTGTTGAAAGTTGTCATGGAAATATCCCGCAAATGCTTTATTTACAACATATGTGAAATTAAATGATTCAGATTTTAACATCTTGTAATATTTCACTTTTTTTGGCACCCTCACCCTATATGAAGCAGTCAAAGCAGCATGAATTCTATATTCTATCTAATAAATAATGAACTTGAGGACAATAGAGCAGATTAGAGAATGGGTCGTGAGCCACAGTCTTCTAGCACATATGATGGTCATTAATTAAGCCACAGAGATAACCTCAAAAATCAGGTTTAACTTCAGAAGTTTTAGAATCACTGATCACTGAATCTCCAGTAGTGCCACCACTTCCTCTGTGTACCAGATGGCAATTAAAGCATGAGTATTGTGGCTCTTTTCATTATGGTGGGAATAAAATCATAATGAATGTATGCATAATGGACATATGTCTGAGTGACAAAAAGCCTTTACTTAAAGATGGAAGCTCAGTGTTACAAATTTCATGTATAAAAGGGGCTTTAATAGGAAAGTTTTGGTGTATTGTTGTGTGCTAGCCTTCTTTTTAACAAACTTATATCCCTGAAATTTCACCCCTATACAGCTAATCTGCAACAGAAAATCGTTTTGTACGAAACGTAATCACTGGATGGAATATGTTCAGAGGCAACATATTTTTTGAATTAAAGAATTATATTTGGTGTTGTAGTTAAATTGTATAGAACTTTTATTTTTAGGAGAAAGGGTTGCTTTGTAAAATTATCTAATTAAGTCTCTCATTGCCTGTTATTTCCCTTGACCAGGTCCCCTCTCTGCTAGCGTAAAGAGCAAGAGACACGAGATAAAGAGTGATCCCACTCCATTTGGTTATGAAGGTACATGAACAAGCAAAGATATGTCATACAGTGGCTTCAGAAAGTATTACTTTCAAATGCATTGTTCATCAATCTACACTCACACAATAAAGTGTGCAAAAAGTGAATGGGTTCACATTCTGAAGCCACCGTATATAATTCACAGGCTCTGAGCATGCTGGGCCTTAGCCTGCTGTTTGGCTAATTAGGCCCAACCTATTTTTCTGACTTTTTTCTTTTTTCCTGGATGAAGTGTGGTATGTGTGCATGCATTTTTGTGTTTGTTCACCATCTATATTTCAAGTCCTTGCCTGCTGTGTTGACTTGTGTTGTGATTTGCTATATGACAACTCAAAATGCATGTGAATCAACAAAAGGTATCAGATAAAATATTTTGTCGTTTGTGTAATTTTGGTGTAGTGAGCGGTTTGTTGGTGTTTAGGCCTGTTGACTATGTAGTTTATCTCTGCATGAGTTGCGTTGCACTGCTCTCTTGACTAGATAGACTGAATTTCATTTTATCTGTAAAGACCCTCGTGTTTTACATTTTGGTTGGGGTTGACAATGTTGAGTGGCCATTGAGTGATCATAATGAAAAGCATGGTATAAAGCATTTGGCTTCCCTCCAGATACTTTGCGTGGTGCTATGGCTGCAGCCGGGAAGTGTCAGAGCATGAGTAGCAGCACTGCTACTGCTGCTGGCAGCACCTCAGCTGTACCTAGATCGACCTCCCAACCAGGTAACTGCAGAGGAGGAGCCATCTCCAATAGTGATTTGTGTGGTTGTCTTCTTAGTGGAATTCATTTCAGGATTATATGTTAATAAGTTGGTGAGAAAAATGAGTTTGTTTTGGTTAATTTTTTAGTTTTGGGGAGTCTTTTATTCGCCAGAAACTCAGCTGGAATTTAACCTGTAATTCCATCTCAGCCTTCAACCAGCCTTGTCTATCAAACGGCTCCATGAGCTTGAACAGCACAGTCCAAGTGTTCTGTAGTCAAATACTTTGGTGAACACGTCCTTATACATGAATAACCTTATGAGTGTTACAACCTGGTGATTATCCACCTGAGTGGGGCTACAAGCACAAAGGGCCTCAGTTTACACACTAGCAATGTTGTATTCTACTTAGGTGGGTTAAGCTTTGAAGACTGTTTCATTTATTCAACAATTTAATCAGAAAAGCAAAACATTCCATCTAACAGCTCATTTTTGTTACCTTATCTTAATCTGTCTCGTTTCTCACCAAGCAAAACAACGAAATAAACCTTTTACTTGAAAAAAAAATGTGTGTGTGTGCTGGTGATCCTGGGAGCTGTGTTGTTGGTTGCAACAGCCCCTGGTAGGGTATCCCAAGGCAAATTGGTCCCAAGTGAGGGGCCAGACTAAGAGAAATTGATTCAACCCCGATGGATATTTTTTTCCAAACTGTGTCACCTTGCCCGTACCAGGGAAACTGAGGCCCCCTCCTGAGGACAGACTTGGTTCACCGGCAAGCATCTGGTGGCCAGGCCTTGACCCATGGGGCATGTCGGGCACAACCAAAAAAAAATTATATGGTGCTGCCATCCTGTTGACCAGCAGGGATAGGAATTGGGGTCGGTTGCAATGCAAGCCGGGTGGCAGGCAAGGACCAGGACGTGGGTGTGCCAATCCCTGGCATCACAGACTGGTCCTTGGGTAATGGAATTTCACCTCTCTGGAGGGGAAGGAGCCGGAGTTGGTGCGGGAGATGGAGCAATTATAACTAGATGTAGTTGGACTCAACTCTACACACAGCACTGGCTCTTGAACCAAACTCCTAGAGAGGGACTGGACGTCTCTCTGGCCTGCACCTCACACTCTGGAGTTGCCCAGTGTGTGAGGTGCAGGGAAGAGTGGATGCCATTTATTTTTTTCAGTTTGAACTTAGTTCAGAGAAAATTGTGGGTTTTTTCTTTTTTAAGTGGAAGGGTACCAACATCCATGTCTGTGGTATCAAAATACTTAAAAATTTCAAAAATTTGTAAATAATTTATTAGGTTTTCCTGATTGTGTGCATCATCTACTGGCTGGCCACCACTGCTATGAACCATCCACCAATCAACCCTGAGATCCTCCTTAAGAAAACTACGTCACACTACTTCCATCTTTGATTAGGATGACCACAAGAGGTCGCTTGTCAGGAAAACATGTTTTTTTAAACAGCATTTTAAACAAATGACCAGTGCTATTGTTGTTGCTGCTATTTAAGTTTTCCAAGAGTGTGCTACGATGACCAGAAAATTGTCAATGATAAAAATCTATTTAAATAACAAGGTAAATACTTGACTTAGACCCACCTTACAGTCATAGAATGAGCTTTCCATTTCGGCATGAACTCTTCTTCCAAAGTTAAGAATAATCATTAAGTATTCTATAAAGTATGCTTACCACTTTTCTCTGCCAGGATAAGTTCGCACTATTAGAGTTTTTTCTACATGCTGTCAGAGTCATTTTGCGAGTGAAAAGTTTGGCTACAGGTTTGATTCTTGCAAACAGACTCATCAAGCTTCCTGTCAGTGAGTCACCATTACCTGCCAAGTGGAACAATAATATCCCCTTTGTTTTTCAGTACATTTCAGTGGTTAATAATGTGCACGAATTTTCCTCAGGCTGGACACAGCGGCGTCCCCCTTCCATGGATACAGAGGACTTTGAGACAATCCCCTCCAGTGGAGAGGAATCCTCCAACTCTTCAGAAGAGGAAGGCAACAATAAAAATGTATGTAACGCTCAAGATTGCTGCTGTAAGAAAGTTTAATCCAGATAACCCCTAGAGCATTACTGGGCCTACTTTCTATAATTTATTTAATAGAGAAACTGAACAGAACCCAAAGTAGCACATAATTTTATTCAGATTTAAAACAAGACATGATTTCAGTACCACTCAACACTGTCAAACTTTGGTCGAAGTGAAAAATGTAACTCAACCCAACCCATTCCAGTCCTGCTGAGTCACGTCAGCTTTCAGTATAAATCATTGCATTCTAGGATCACTCACCCTCCCCTGACAGCTCTCCTCTCATCCTTCATTTCCTCTCCACTTATTATTCACTTTGCCCTCTTTTCTACTAAATCCCCAAGCCGGCCCCCCTTAAAGAGGACCCCTCTGCTGCTTAATTATTTCACACACATGCACGCACTCTTTCAAGGAATCGACATTTTTGCCTCACACGAGAGATGGCAATCTTTGTGTTTATCATCAGGAAGAAAAAGTGTGAGTCCCACCTTTGGATGCAACTTGGAGACAACAAATAAATGAGACACCCACATGTCTGCATTGTCTGGATGTAATCAAAACCTCATAGTCATTTAGACTACACATACATACAGTACAGTCCAAGAACGTCAGTCAGTTTGTAGTGGGCCTATTAAATATGAATCCTTTTGAATCCCTTCAAGTTGCACTGATATTTTTATAAAACTAAGAAAAAACAGCTCAAAGGAGAGTGAACATTGCACTTACATTAATCAAGTGAATTCACATGTGTGTGATGTATAGCTTGTTTTGGATTTCTACCCCCAACAAGTTATTGCATCTTTAACAAATCTATTTTGCTTTCAACATGGTATACTAACCTAAGTTATATCTTAGAGATTTAACATAATGAACAGACTTTAAAACCCTGCAGTTTGAGCAGCAGAAAGTATCACATTTTGACAAAATGTGTATTTGACACATTGAAATAACAGGTTTTTATTATTTTTAACACGTCTTATTGTTTAACAGCTACTTACTCCAAACACTGGAGGTCCCAATGATGAAATATGAAACCTTTAAGCTTAAAACAATTTTGAGTAATAGAAAAGCATATTAACCAAGTTTTGCTTTAGCTTCTGGAGAGGTCACTTAAATTAACAATAATTAATGTCAGACAGATATCACTGGTGATATCTGTCATTCTAACCAGCAAAAGGGATGGTCAGGTAAAGTGTAGGACCTATTTGTTAGCACTGGGGTAAAGGGAGTTTACCAACCTGGAACCATAGTCAAAATGAAACTGGCAAAATTCAGAGTTTGATTACGTCCTTTCTTTCTGCAGGGTGACAGCAGCCGTTTCCGGGTGCAGCTGACTTATGAGTCTCATGAAGCACGGGACCTCAAAACGGGTGATCTGGTTCAGTTTCTGGAGGAAGCGGAGACCAGACACTGGTGAGTGTCAGGTGTTGCCGCCTGCCTGCTCAATGTTTCCCTGGTTTGGTTGCCGCTCCCACTGACTTATTACTGTATATCGAAATCTCTGGCTAAGTGGGTCCCCATAAAGGTGCGAGAACACAAACTTACCAGTCTGTTCCCAGTGTAAGTTCCCAGTGCAAAAATAAACTGACATTGCACTTTACTTTATTTAGAGCACTCGTGTTGAGCATCTCATTCACTCTATGTGCCCTCAATAAACTATAATTGCAGTGCATGTCCTTTGTTTCCACTCTCATCTGTGGAATGTTTTTTTTTTTTCCTAAGAATTTTATATCTCTAGCTCAGCATTCTTTTCAGAAGATTCTCCATAGCAACGAAAGGACCATAGTTTGCCTATTACTGAGTCTTTTTATTATGTTTTCTGCCTACTTTGAGATTTGTTCTTAAGTCCCTGTATGCTCAGCCTTTCAATGTTAAAAACTTGTTAATGTCTGCGTACTTAATTCTTATGATTGGCTGTAGCTTGTTATGAAAATGGAATGAGTGGACAAAGAGACCATTTGTGAGCAGCAGGCAAATGCAGTGTTCAGGTAGCATTACACCAAGCTGTATTTACAAAGTTCCCAACATCACCCACTTGTAGAACTGCAGATCTGGACACGACAACTTATGCCACCTGGAAAGTAATGGCGGCACTAGGGGCAGGCTTAGTCCCAAATGTTTTCAGCAAAGCCCCAAAACTTTACTGTTCATCCTCATGTGTGGCATTTTTTGTATTAAACCCCAGTCATAGCTGCATAGGAACCAACTGGAAGCACCACATTGGAGATGACTCAATAACCAGCATTTATGCCCACACATTTTGCGTGCGTGTGCATTATGTGTCTTACATGAACATGCAGACTGATTATAAAATATAAGCACTATGTTAGAAAGCAAGTCCAGGACAATAAAGTGTTGCAGAGAGCTGAAATACTTGCAGACACCGCCTTGGTGGTCTGGTCTGATGAATCTCGATTTCTGCGGTTTCATGAACAGGACAGTGAGTTCGTGGTACTTCAACTGCCCTCCCCAGTCACCAGATCTGAATCCAATAGAAGACCATTGTGATGTAGTAGAATAGAAGATTGGAATCATGAGTGTGCAGCTGCCAAATCTGCAGAAATTTTATATATATGTGGACCGTTTATATTTCTTTTTTCTCAATATCAGAAATGTTGATCATTTTGGTATCATATTGAAACTCAGGTTTCCTGTCAAACCACGTATTGAGTCAAACTTACCATGGTGTATCCTGCTTCTAGCAGGATGCATGCCGGGCTCCAGCCTCTCACAACCCTGAAGAGCACAAATGGATAGAAAGAGTGGATGGATGGACATTGTGATATAATGCGAAGCAATACAACAACGCCATAAACTTCAGCCTCAGATATTCAGTTGAATCCAGACTCTCTGACAGAGTATCAAGAAATATTGAAAATTAAGCTTCAGGAAGGCAAAGCTATTATATTGGATTGTTTTCAATGAAATCAGTGTTGATGACATTATGTAGTTTTGCATAATGAAAGCCCTTTTCGCTGCCTCCACTGCTGTCTGTAATAATTAACAATACCATGGCTTCCTCGTTGAAATGTCTATCTTACGTTTGGTCCACAATAAACAACCAAGCATACAAAGGAAATGAGACTAGTGCAACATCTGCTCCTCTGCTGCCCTGTTCTCTCTACAAGGATTAAAGGCTCAGTGTAGGTCGTTTGTAATTACATATTGTTTTTTTTCCAATATAACATTACCCTGATGAAGCAGTGGTAGATACAACAACAAAACGTGTGACTAATGGTCTACTGCAAAATCAAGGGATGCGGCTGAAAACCACTGGCTTCAGATGAATAATAAATCACTCTTTCATTTCCCACACTGCCACCATCTATCCTTTTGACCTGCCAGAAAAACGGTGGCTGCTGCCTTTATATTGAGACAGCTTCTAGAATCCACTGCAAGAGTGCTTGATTTGCTTTGAATATTCTCATTTTTCATCAGCTCATGCATATTTCAGCCCTTAAAAAAGTCTCCTGTCAACTGCATCTAAGGGTGTTTGTCGCTAAAAAGTCTCACTCACACTTGTCTCTCCTCCTCACTGGAGGAAAATTAAGAATTCATAAGTCCTCGCTTTTTTCTTTGGGTCAAAGTTAAGTTAAGTTTGTTTTCTGCTAAGTATATCATACACACCCTCATGTATGCTGTATATATGTGTGTGGGTGTGTGTTCATGCATTTGTGTATGTCTTTGTGGGTTTAGGTGTATAGATAAACTTCTGGGAGGAATGTGTGTGTGTGTGTGTGTGTGTGTGTGTGTGTGTGTGTGTGTGTGTGTGTGTGTGTGTGTGTGTGTGTGTGTACTTGTATATTGTTAGGAGCAGTTTGAGTTTTAGACCTTTGGAGTGAGGACATTTTGGGAGAGTGAGGACGATTTGGGCAGTCCTTACTCTCTGATCTGAAAGTGAGGACTCTGAATCACCTCTCATCTGAATCCGTGTGTGTACTTGTACTTCTATCTTTGTGAGGACCGGTTTGAGTTATAGACCATACGGAGTGAGGTCAACAACTAAATCAAATTTTATCTTAAGATGTTAATTTGTGTTTTGGTACAGTTACAGATGATAATTTGTATTTTTGCAGGGGTTTGTCTGGCAACTGTGTGAGGTAAAAACTGATTTATGATGGACATATGTGTTTATTTGGTTTCAATATTCTTCAGATCAATTCAGCCTCAAGAACAGCTCATAACAGCTGTGGGTTTTTTTTTTGTTTAGTTTAGTTTAGTTTAGTTTTCTTCTGTTCTCTCTCTGAACTTCAGTGTTTTAACTTCTCACCTCGCTGCGGTGACATACAGGTGTACTCATACAGGATAGCATGACAACTTCACAACTCCATAGGGCTGTTTGAGGGTTAAGACTGGGTGATAGGGTTCAAGTTAGAATTATGTTAGGGTTGGGGTGTGTGTGTGTGTGTGTGTGTGCGTGTGCATGCGCACTGCCTATCGTCACTCTTTCCCAACACAAGTGGTATAATGCTTGCTAACATACCCCTCCCACCAGTGTGTTGAACCTTTCGAGATTTAGGCTTTCATTTCACACCCATAACCAAAACACTGTCGCTGTCCCGGCCCCCCTGGGCTCTCTGTTGGCAATGTGTGGTATATTTTTATAAGGGCTGAGAACTGAGAACACATTAGCACATGAGACCACATCCTGTTAACACAAAGTCACAGTATGAGCAGAATAAAGAAGGGATTACTTCTCTCTGGTGTGTAATGCCAGAATCTGGCAGCGACTTACCGCATCCTCAAAATCAACTTTTCAGAAGGTCAAGTTGTGGCAGGTGGCTCAATTTGAGAGAGAGGTAGATCACAGTGAGGGTTTGGGAATGATGCTGCTGACAAAGTTAAGCGGCAAAACCATAACAGCCCAAGAGTTACGTTTACATTAGATGATTCCTCAGGTCACGGTTTATGTCCAGTGCCAATGTTCAGTGCAAATGCAGAGTCGATGCATGAGTGGAGAAAACCCCACGTCTCCTCGGGTTTTGTGGCTTAAGTCGCTGCACTGTTTTCTAGCTAGCCCAGTACACAGACCAAAGCAGGAATAAGAGTGTGGCAGGCTGTAAACGTTACACACTTTACAGTCTCATCTTAAAATGACTGAACCACAACACTAACTGTGATAGAAGCAGAGATTGGTGATGTACAAAAGGAGGGCAGCAGAACACCGGACAGCGCGACTTGTGGGCTGCTCTGAGACCCTCAGCTCTGATGTCCGGCTGACAGCGCCGTCAGCGGCCTGGCATGAGAGACCCTCCATGGTGCTGGAGGATTTCGTAACTGATCTATGACCAAGACGCCAACTTTTTCTTTCTCTGACTGTGTGGGAATCGGATGTTTTCACATCCCATGTTGAACAAAGACTACGACGGGAATTTTTATGTAAAACATGACAGTCGTGTATAGGAGAATACATTTTTGCAGAAATGTAGAAACAAATCATTTTTAACGTGATCTGTAGTTTTGGAGAATTGTTTCATTTTAACACTTTGTCTGGCAGTAGTGTTGCATCATACATTTTGTGGTGTAAATAATAATCGTTTGCTTTTGGGAAAATGGGTATAGGGAATGCTGTCTTATAAGTTGGTTTGCCCAGATCTCTCCATCCACTAGTCCACCAAGTTTTACTTCCTTTTTTGTAAATTGCACCCTAAAACAGTGAATCAAATTGTATCTTAAGATGTTAATTTGCGTTTTGGTACAGTCACAGATGATCATTTGTATTTTTGCAGGGGGTTGTCTGGCAATTCTGTAAAGAGTGCACCTGTTGTTTATTTGATCTTGTTGGTGTATTTAGGCTCCATATACAATGATTACAGAAAGTATTCAGACCAATTCACTTTCCTCATACTTTATTTTGTTGTAGATTTAATTTCAAATGGATAAAATTGCCCTTTTTGCTCATCAATCTAAACTCAATAACCGATAATGGCAATGTAAAAACACGTTTAGAGGCCTCTACAAAGTACTGAATTAAGGGTCGGAATACTTTTGTAAGCAATAGATTTCAGTTTTTGATTTTTCATAAATTTGCTAAATTTCTAAAGAAAAATTTGCACTTTGTCGCTATGAACAAACGCTTCATCGGCAACGTTGCCTATCTCAACATTTACAATTGACTTTCAATTAGTCGTCTTAATTCTGGGTTTGTGAAAGATTGCCCCATCTCTTACTCCCTCCCTCTCTGGAACCCATATCTGCAGAGCCAGTTATGCCACTTAACAAGACTTTGCCCAACATCTAACTGACAAACAGGCACAAAATACATTTCCCTTCCTTGTCTCAGGCTTATATTTTAAGATTTGAAGCGAGACTTCCAGTGCATGTTGGTTATTCTATCAGACTCCCCAGAAAGAAGTGTATTCTGTATTTCATGTTTCTGTTTTGTTGTCAGAGGCTGTTTCTAGAGAGCAGTCACATCAAGACTTACACTATAGAAATTGCATTGTCTACTTCATGTGTTTTTTCAGTTTTCATTTGGAGCTCATAAACTGTCATATCAGTTAAGAAATGTCATTACATTCTCTTTTATAGAGTAGATTAAAGCTGCAGCAAGCGGTTACAGCCCACGCCGCCTTCATTATTTTGAGGTCATGATGGTTCACCTTTTCCTCTTCCTGCCACAGCTCATCATGTAACCAAACAAACCCAGCACCTACAGTGAGGGAAACCATACAGGAGCTGATTTTACCATTGCTGATTTATCTGAGTGACACACCTCTTCACCAGCAGATCGACAAATCAATGGAGCATATTGGAAGCAACATCAGCTTCAAAGTTTGATTATGCTAGCTGACTTACGGGGAGTTTGACGGAGGGTTGATATCAGTTTGGTCTCTCTGTATTCAGTGGGATATTGTTAAGGTGTAGGGTAGGAGGTAGCCTCTACCAAAAGAGAATTTGTCTTATTTAAATGTTCCGTGTTTATGGTAGGGCTGACCAGAATGCTGCAGAGCTTCAACCATTTAAATCGACATCCAAATCCGTATCCAAATGCGGCATTTTTTGGTATTTTTTTATTATTAATAAATATACATTACCTCGAAAATCCAAAATAGCCCATGAAAGAAGAAACGGTAATCCAACATTATTCCTTATGCATCAATATTAATTATTATTTGTTCTTCTCAGACCAGGACATTTAATCTTAGTGATGGTTTTATGAGTCACATAACGCATGATCATGTGACAGGATTATCTAAATTTATCTAACATATCTTAGCACCTTATTCATCTTGCATCTGCTAAAATATCTTTTTTTTTTCTACTATGGCTGACGTTAGTGTCACCTGGATGCTAACAAAGTAAAATGGGGTAAGCTTCAACGCCCCCAAATAGTACAAGCGTACTTTGAGGAGCGCTAGTTGCTGGATGGTCAGTAAATCCCTCTGAATTGTAGGGCTGCCTGGTTGTTAAGCTGCTACCTGGTTGTCTTGTCTTCTATTTCTACAAGTGTTAAATAGCAATGATGCGGTGTGTGGGTGAGGAGAAGTTGGAGCTCTTTAAAGGCAGCTTTGACAGAGCTGACAGCTGCGTAGCGAAAGTAACGAGTAATATAACGCTTTACTTTTGCTGCTGAATAATTACTAAACTAATGTGTTAGTTCTTAAATTTCTGTGTAATTGCTGTGTAATGTAGATTTCTAACATCTTGGTGTCTTCCACACAAAGTGTGCATTTCACAGCAAAACCTTATTTAGAATTCCGTAATATTTTCCAACAAGGCTTCTCAAAATAAACTATGTAATTTAGTACTAATTAAAGGGGGAAAGACACAATGATCTGAGAGGGGTCTGTTGTCAATGTGTTTGTGAGAGAGAGAGAGAGAGTGGGGCAAGGAGGGGCTGAGTGAATGATTGCGCTGCGCACATCTGTACAGCGAAGCAACAGCTTTTATATTGCTATGAGAAGTATAAAAATATTTTTTTTCATTTTGAAACAGTGCTAGCACCAGCAGCCTCCTTTCCTTGAGTCCACATGCCCGTGCTGAATGCGATAACGCATTGCTCCGGTCGAGTGGTTATATGCCAGTTTATTCTGACACAGCCCACGTACAACCCCTTTTTTCATTTTCTAGATCGAAATACTGCCAAACCGCACGGGTGTCATCTGCCCCCCTTTCCACCTTGCTTGTTTAAAAGAGAAAAGGGGGCCTGCCGTCTTCCACGGCTGCAGCCCCTCCTAGCGGCATCTTAGACGCAACAGTTAACCGTCGTTGTACACCATTAAAATATTAATCAGTTTAACCGACAAGTATTTCTGGTGCCGACTAGTTAAGCAAGCAAAGTTTAATCGTATAGCCAACTAATCCGCACATCCCTACATATACCCACTTAATTAGAGTTTTTTGCTGAAAGAACCATGAAATGATATAGTAGTTAAATAGTTGTGTGGAGACTGGTTAGTTGAGGCAGTAAGCCCTGCCATTTTCACTTACTTCATTCATTTAACTTGACATCAAGTACAGAGCTGTGCCCAGAACAAATTTTTATCCAGGTTCCAGCAGAAGATATGGGGGTTGCGGACAGCAGTCCAGACTTTCCAGCAGTCCAGATTACATTAGTAGCTTACATCTACTCATCTACCCTTAATGCTTGTTTTGTTACATATTTATTTATACTACGCAGATTCATTAATGCCTAACATTACTCACTCATATTGAAGGTATCCCTTCACAACCTTCCTGTGCACTCACAGCATCCAGCGGGTGAGCACCGCACATCTTTACTGGGGAGATCCAGATAGATTTTGTCTCAATTACTTTCATAACTCCAGCCAGTCCCATAACTTCTGTCAAAACGGGCACTTAAAATCATGTTACTCAGGCTACAGAAATTGCTGTCATTTACAAAAACAACCAAAAAAACAGAAGCCCATTATAAAAGTAACAGAGATTCAGACCTAAGGGAACTCAATGAAAGCTACGATGATGATGGACTTAATGTTAGCAAAATTCTTGCGACATATTTTCCACCACCACCTCTTCCTCTTCTCTTAATTGAAATAACAAAAGTATACAGAACAGCCCTGTTTTACATTGATTAGAAACAGTATTTAACGCTATTAAGCAGTTTAACAATGCGGAAAAGAAGATAAGTATAAAATAACCAACCTACAAGACTTTTATTGGTCGACTGTTTCCCCAAAAAGCTGAAACAGCTGACGGTGGGTAAAATAACAGACCTACAGAATTTGATTCACTGAACAAATTTGAGATGTCGGCGGCAATACAGAAGTCTGGAACCAAGCCATCTAAAATCTTAATGTCTGGAAAACCTGATGGAGAATCTTTTAAACCCATTCAAATTTTCATTTATTTGTTTTAATTGTATGCTTGCCTGTGATTTACAACAAGACAAAAGAAGAAATTGTATAGTTTTGCATGTGTAACGGACCTCTTCTGAAATGACCAGAAGTTACTTTGTTGCAAAATCTGTATCATCAGCATTGTAGCATCAGCATTCTGATTCTGAGAATTCCCCATTAGTGATTATTTGCTTCTTGAATTATTATATAATGTTAATGTTAATTATGTTACATAGTAACATTACCCTACATTTGATTTTTGATCCAGAACATCCTGTCTTGTAAGGTTAATTGTTATTAAATAACTTTAAAAAACTTCTTTGAAGATGTAACAGCACTGATACTTCTGACTTTCCATTGGCCACCTTGCTGTAAACATTATGTTCTGACAAACATTATGTTTTGACATGTTTTGACAGCTGATAATAAATTCATCAGTTTAACTCAATTTGGATTCTGGGCCCATTTTGGATAGATTTGACAACTGTGGCTCAGTGTTTTGTTTCCAGTTGCAACAATAAACCTCTGATTTGTACCCCTCATTGTCTTTTTCTCCATAGGAAAGGTGGCTTAGACTCATGGGTGTCGTAGTATTCAGAGGCGACAACTACAGCATAATAAAAAAAAAACGATTTTGGAGAAAATTAAGGTGGAAAAATTAAAAAAAAACCCACCTATCATACAGGACAGCCACTCCTTGGCTCTGTGCTCTTTCTGTCTTGTGAGGAGGACAGAATCCCACGCTCTAGCAGTTACCCTTCAGTATTTCTGTGAAGTGGAGCCCATTTACAAAAAGCCCTCTTCACCTGTCTTTGGTGATTGCTCATGTCTGCCCCCCCTATAATTCTTTATGCACTGTACTTCTTGACATTGTTGCAGTCATTGAATACCTCACTATTACAGTATACAACAAAATTGAGTACACCTCTGGTAAATATCACTAAAATTAATTAATTAAAATTACCAATCCTGTCCATGTGTAAGAACCAACTGCAACAAAAGGGTCAGTAAACCCTTCATTAATGAAATTCCATTGTTTCATTTTGTTACTCTTTTGTATGTCTGCCTATATTTGTGATGACAGATTCAATCCTTCTGGGCATGGATGATACCAGTCTCGCACAAATCTTTGAGAGATGCTGCTCTTCGCTGGAGGGGTTTTCGCTTTAAGATACTCTGAAGGTGTTCAGTTGGATTCAAGTCAGGGGACAGGTCATAGATTTTAGTTTTTTCCTCCTTATAAACTCTAGTGTGATTTCTGTAGTGTGTTTTGATTCATTGTCATGTTGGAAAATTCCTCTCTTGCCAAGCTTCTTGATACTGGAAGCCATCTTTTCATTCAGTATTTGCATATGTATATATGTGTCAGTGGTAGTATAGCGTTTCCTATATCTCCTAACCACTGTTGCAACTATGGTTCGGCTTATGTTCAGTAACCTACTGATGCTCTTGAACCATCTCCCATCTTTGTGAAGAATCTGGTTTCTTACTTGTTCAGGCAGTTTCTTACCATGTGGAGCCATGTTGCACTGGACACAAATCATGCCCAAAACTGAAAGAGCTTTGGTGTTCACAGGTCATTTTATAATCTTGATCATGCAGTTACGCTTAATTGGAAATCACAGGTGTAATTCAATTTGTTGCTGTGATAACAGGTAAACTTCCTTTTGTTGCAGCGGTCACAGGTGTAATCACTTTTGTTGTTTTGTTCTTTGGTTGTACTTTGGGGACCATGTGTCATCTATCTAAGCTGTTTGTTTTTAATTCTACATAAAATCAAATACCCTGCACTTCAACATTTAAATAATACAAATATTGTAAGATGCAACCGTTTTGAATCGTTTAACATTTAAGTGATATTGCACAGGGGTGTACTCAATTTTATTGTATACTGTATGAGTCATTGTTTGGTTTCTTATATTTTATTGGCACCATAGTCTGGGCTGTGCATCCCCCTTCTTTCTCTCTCCTGTAGTTTTATGCTTTCGAGTCTTTCTCCTGTCTCCTCCTGTCGTTCTCAGCAGGTATTTCTACCTCCGGAGCTGTAGAGTCTGAATCTTTGACTGCAAACCACCCACTGCCCCCATGATCCTACTCAACACCCACTTTAATTGTTATCATTATTATTAGTCTTATTTTTAGCCCTATTGTTACTATTATTATCAATTTTATTATTAGTCTTATTATTAGTTCTATTACTAGTCCTAGTATTACTATTATTAGTACTATTGTCTATTAGTTGTCTATTAGTTTTATTATTAGTCTTATTATTGTTATTATTATTGTACATCCTAATGTGGAAGATTGTATTTAAATTTGAAGCTGACATGAATCTTTCTTGTATTTCCAGATATCTTCACTGATCTGTGTACAGCAGCTCTCTCCAACTTTGACGGAAATGAAGCCAGTACATGGGGAAATGTGTCCCAGGACAGCAGATAAACAAAGCTGACTGTTGTAGCTCATTATAATGGACTACAAGCATTGTGTTGGACGACAACCATGACTGATAACTCTATATTTAACTGTACTTTGTCATCTGTAATTTCCTAAGCTGGACTTTAAATATCAACAACTATTAGTTTTCTATGTGTAGTTCTTCTGTTGGACTACAAATATAGTCAGTTATTGTTTTTCAAGCATAGTTTTTCAGGTCTGACTCATTGTAGATTCTTAGTGAAGCCCATGAAGAAAGCTGGAATCTTAACATGTCTGAATGCCACCGTGGGAAAGCCATATAAGATTTTTAATTCAACCAGCTGTCGTCTCTGGGGAACTGAAGACTGATGGATGTGGACACTTTACATCCAAAGGTGGTTGAATTCAGATTACATACTGTAGAAAATGCAATTCCAGAGTGGTTGGGCTGGATACCTGAAATCAAATCCAATTTATGACTTGGATAACCATAGGAAAAAGTGATAAATTCCATTTGCTGATTTTGAGCAGGCCTTGGCAAAGTGCCCTGTTTTGCTGCTACATTGTGCTGAAGCAAAACTCTTAAAGACCAGGTTCTGCCTCTGCTGCCTCACTTTAGCTGCTTTGGCTTTGCAGGTTCAAACTACAGACACTCCACAGTAGCTGCAGCCTCCAGGAGAACCTAGAAGTTGTCTTGTTTGCCTTTCTTCTCCCTGGTAGAGTACCTACATAGTGTAATTACGTAATTACGTTACATCAGATATATTATCTAAACATGCCCATTATCGGACCCTGTAGACTTTCAAAATATCTATATAAATTGCTCTAAGAGGTTGAAAGATATCTCCCTTTTTATATAAAACCCATATGTTGTTCTCTGTGCACTGAAAGGGAGAAAAAACATATGGTTTACTCTATCTGGAAAGAATTATATCCTGTTTGTTTATTTGTTTTTAGTCATTTGGGGGCAGAAACTGCCTTGTAACGTTGATATGGCTAACATGTTAGCAAACACCTGTCTTTTTGGACATCAGACAGACATGGAGTTACATTGGAATTCATTTGTTTCTGGCCACCTGACAAATGTAAGTCACATTTTAATTCTTCTTCTAGGTGTGTTTTCGTCCTCAACTTGACATCTGCCTGGATATATCTTCTATGTAGAGACATAGAAAATCACTAGTCACAAGCTTTGTTTGACTGCCCTCTGGTGCAATGCACTTTGAAGCTTGTGTAGGGGTAGCTTGTTTGCCTAAAGCAGCTCTCTGCTAAATCCAAAGGCAAGTTTGATGAGAGAGGCAAGACCAAAACCACCACAACAGTGAGCTAAAGGAGTCTATAATGATCTATAGAGCTGAGCAGAACTACAGAACTAGATGATAATTCTCTGTGGAATTATCAAACCTTTCACATTACACATTGTTCATATACAGTATATATACTGTGTATATACACAATTCAGGCAAAACATTAAGTCTTTGTGTTGTGTCTGAAAGGTTTAAAATGTATTGATTGGTGCAGCTTTAAAAAAGGTTTGGTATTTCATGGGTGCAACAATTCAGAAAATCTAATTCTAAAAGAATTTCCTTTATTAGCTAATGACAGCTTAATTATTTTCCAGCAGAAAATACATGTGAGAAATAAATCAATCATAATGTGTTTTCTTGTTTATTCACTATAGATGGACAGTGAATAGCAGACCGAAGAATGCAAACGGCTTTTGATGCAAATTAAGTGTTAGTGTAGCACATCTTTTCTTTAGATGGGTGGGGTGCTGGTGTAAATCATATTTTGGGAAATATATTTATCTCTCTGATTGTTATGCTACTTGGACTCATCTCCACATAATGGGATTTTCACTAGTAAGCTTTTTGAGAACATGCGTATTGAGAGAAGTCTGACGACTGTTCAGCCATTTCCTGCAAGTGATTTTTCAGGGAAATGCTTTTTTTAACAAGCAGCACCTAGGCTGTTTCCTTACATCAGTTGCATAGTGTTCACCTATTCAGAGAAGAGAACAGCAATGTATACTGATTGCCAGGAGGGCCTTGTAAATAAACATCAGTGTTTATTACATTTTTTTGGGTAAAGATCCATATTCTGTCTGACTGCCATATTGTTATACATCATTCTCCCTCAGGGGCTTTTTGCATTGAATTCCACTTCTACTGACAGATGGAATTCTACGGACTATTCACTATGGATGGATGATTTGATGGGTGGGTCGGTGATTGGATAGCTACATAGACTGGTGGGTGGTGGATGGATGGATGATGGATGGATTGATGGTTACCATCTGTAACAGAGGGCAGAACTCTATTAAAGGCCATATGCATTGATATTAGTCTGATTGTAAAGACAAACACTCCTCTTGAACATGCTGTATATTTTGTCATCCTATGTTAAATGAAAAATATGTATCTTTGTAAGGAAAACATTTCAGTTTTATTGAATCCTGCTGCAATTTAATTGCCATTTACCAATGCTATAGAATGTATCAAGTCTGTATATTGTATCTTTCATTGTAATGTACATACTACTTCATTGTGATAATGTGCATTTACAATATAAATTTTGTCACTCGGTTTTTTTAAATTTTAAACAAAATCTATTATTCAAAGCTTCAAAATGCATGTAAGACTAGAATTGATACATAGAGGTTCTAGATGTAGCACTTACATTCTTATGACCATGTTTCTTCCTGTTGAAAAAGGAATGTTCCTATCCAAGCAAGAAGACGACAAAATCCTTTTATATCAGCCACTATCCAATAACCAGGTGAGCCAATCAGATAAAATGAAAAAAGTTATTATACATAGAAGCAAATGTTATAATCAGTTCACTAGCGTGCCCAAAATGCAGAACAAGGTTTCTGAACAGGAAGAACTTTTTGGAAGTAATTTATTGTGGCTACAGTGCCATAAACTAATCCAACACATTTCCCACCAAATTTGACCTGGTGTTATGAATTAAATGACAACACCAGCAGAAGCTGCTGGTCTTCTTCTCAGTGATGGTTTTGTTTGTTTATGTACTCAAAAAAATTTTGGTATGTTTTACTTGAAGTTATTAAGGACCCTAGAAGGTATCAGGGATACAAATTTTGATATTGTGTGTGCAATTAGTAAACTCTTGAATTACTGAATAAGGCAAAAATTGCATTCGCACTCACAAATTAAAAAAAAAAAAAGACAAGAAGAACAAACCGAACATAAATAACCAGTCACCCCCTCTTGAATGTATTTATGGGATGGTAAAGATCACAGTTTGTGTTAACAGGCAAAACCCAAAATATATCCATCTCAGTCCAGAATTCAAACAAAACTGTATGAAACTTTTTTGCGCTGCACTTAAGTGTAACGAAAAAGAAAAACAGATCAGTATCACATCATAAACTGAAAAGTTTATTGTTATAAAAAGATAGTTTCATGTGATAACAAGATATTTTCATGTTATTACGATATGCAAACTTTGCACGTTATAGCAAGAAACTTTTTTTGGTATAACAATATACTATTTATCTTGTTATAATGTGAGACATTTCACATTATAACGTGATAACTAGCCTATATTGTTACAATATGAAACCCATGTTTGAATAAGGAAAGATGTGCGGAAATCAAATAAACTGAGGAATATGGCTCATTTACATGATTTGATTAAGTTCTATTTAATGCTTGGGTTAGGGCATGGTGAGATTCTGCTGTTATCAGTCTTTGACAGATGACATAAAACCAAAGTACATTTTGGTTTATTCACCATATTGGAGGTATACTGCGGTCAAGGTCGTTCTTTACTCAACTCGGAGCACTTTGATTAATGTGCTGGTTTTCTGTTTTCTAAAGTAGCTAACGTTAGTGTTATATCCATGTCTTCTTTTGGATTAGCCATGCTAGTAAACGGTAGACACCCAAGCAAGGGACAGATTAGATAATTAGTATTTCCTTTTTTAGAATTGGGGATGTGTTCACGTTTGGAATAAACAAAACAAAGAAACCATAATCTGGCCCTGATAATATGCAATATACAATGACTTTTTATTTAATCATTACACCCTAAATATATTTGTAATACCTTGCTTTAATGGGAAGAAAATTGAATGCAAGTGAAGGCTAATATGCTAAGATCAAGATTCCTTGATTACAGCCACCTTACCTTTACCGTTAGGACTGTGCTGTTGCAGTCCTTCGGTTAAAATATAAACAAACCCTGCACCCAGCCACTGGTGAAATGTCCATGGGCTTCAAGGGATTTATAGTTTTTGAACTGGTCACAGGTATACACACTTATACCTTAAACAAGAGATTTGGTAATATCAAAGTACAAGGTTGGAGGCAGCAATGCAGGGTCAGCACTACAACTTTTTGTGGTCAGGTCGTATGGATCAGTGTTGATGGATAGATGACAATTTATCCAAATAACGTGCCCTGGCATCGTGGCTGAGTTTGTCTGGGTATGGTATCGTCTCACTCTGCTTCTGCTTCTCCAGTTTTACTACTTTCACTGCTACCAACGAGTATAAAAGTAATGTATGTTCTTTGCTGCTACTTTCACTCTACCATTCACTGTAGACAGTACCTCCAAACTGGTGCCTCAGTAATGTCACAGAAAATACACAAACTTGACTGACAAAGGTCGATTGTTGACAGTGGATGATATTGTGATAAGCAGTCATACACTAAGAAGGATTTTAAAATTAATGGGGCTGTACAAATATCGGTACAAATCCCCGTGAGTCTCTGCATCAGTGGGCCAGAGGACCATCAAAAAATCCATTACATTTTTACTAGTCCTGTCAATCTCTTTACTGGTCTTATATTTGTGCCTGTAATTCAGGGTGCGTATGAGAGGCATTATTTTTTCCCACCAAAAGTGGGCGAAGACCCGCCACTACCTTGCCTCTGATTTGCTAGCCCTGATATTCTTACCCTAACCCTAACCAATCATCACTCTTCATGCCCCCCACCAACCCACCCAACAAAAGCAACAAGTACTAGCAAGTATCTGAGGCAGGCTAGGGGCAGGTCTTTGCCCACCTGTGGTGGGCAAAAAAAATAAAGCGTATGAAAGTGTACTGCATGCTTGTTCCTGGACTGGGCTCACTTGCCAAACAAAACCAACGTTCAAGCCTCACCAACCTGTTCCTGCGGATAAATCCAGGGCTGAATTTATTTCCCACTCCAACCCTGGGCTTTACAGAAGGAACAATGAGTCTGAACCTCTGGGGGTAGCATCATTTCTCATTGCTGGAGGGGCACGGGTGTGTACTGCATCCAAGTTGGTTTGGTTGTGACCCAAGTACATTGAGCTATTTGTTAAAGTTTCTCTACCCCCATGGTGTTGAGCAAAGATGGAGAAAGCGCCTGATGCAATGCATATATGGATATTATTATACAGTATACCCAGCTTGGATGCATCTAAGATGGTGGAGCTTGTATCCATCGAGCCTTCTGTGCCCCTCCAACTGATCAAGGAGAAATTACACTACCCGAGAGAGTCAGACGCATTCTTCCTTCTTAGTGTACGCATACTTATCACAATATCATCCACCATGCTCAATAACAGCAGAATCTCGCCTTGTCTCAATCACAGCAAGAAGTAGAATTTAATCAAATCATGTAAATGAGCCATAATCCTCAATTTATTTGTTCTAAGCACACCTTTCCTCATGAGGAAACACTTTAGAGTTTCACTTTATAACAATGTAGGCTAAGTTATCATGTTATAATGTGAAACGTTTAACGTTATAACAAAATAAATAGTATATTGTTATAATAAGAAAGGTTTCCTGTTATAATGTGCTAAGTTTGTATGTTGCAGTAACATGAAAATATCATGTTATAACATGAAAAACATCTTGCTATAACAATAAACTTTTCATGTTTTAATGTGATACTGATCTGTTTTTCATTTATCTGTTTTTCTTTTCTGGTGTGGCAGCAATACGCTTCCCTATTAGTGGTATGTGTGCACTAAACTAATAACAGCTAAGCAAGTACTGCAGTAATGTAGCAACTGTATGAAGAGTGTTGAGGGGACATGGAAAAATGGAATTAAAACAATAAGTGAACAATATTAAAGGAAAACTACTGTTTATTACAAATTGGGTTTTATTTATTATTATTGGGATTGAAACATGATAACACTCAGCAAAGTGAACATGCCAATCAAACAGGTTGTAAACAAATCTCCAGACGAGCCACACTTATTTAGAAGACAAAACAAAGGTGATTATTAAATAATTACACAAAGTGTCAGTTGCAAACATCCATAACAGTTTACAAATTACTTCCTGCTTCCTCAAGTTGTACACACTTCAACATTAGGGATTATTGTTAGTGTGCTTAGGTTCAGATTTACCTTCAAATAAACTGGCAGCTAATCTGACAAAACTGTTAGTTAACTGCTAGTTTACAACCTGCCTGATCATCTGAGCAGTTGTGTTTCTAGTTTTGTTGGACAAACACCATTGTCTCAATCCAAGATCTTGCAGTTACTTTGATTAGCACAGTGTTATTATAACCAATAGAACCAACGGCCAGAACCACAAAAATGAAACCCGAGTTTTAATAAGCCTTTGTTTTCTTTTAATATAAATTCACAGATAATTCCAGGTTAAAAAATTACTACGGCACATTTAGCTTGATTTTTTCAATGGTTAGTGCTGGGAAAACTATATAATTCTATCTAATTGGGGAAACAGTTCGCTGGTAACGTTACCTAGCATTAGCAGCTAAATAGCAGTTTAGCCACATATCAATCCATCCCCAGTAATGGTAATAGCGAAGCATTTTTTTGTCAGGTGTATTACTAATAAGAAACTAAATTCCAGTGTGAGGTTCTATGTTAATTCTAAGGCTAGAGACTGTCAATAAGTTAATTTGCCTCAAAAGCAACTTTATAGCCAAGATGGTCAGTGTCTTTTAGGAATTTAAAGTGCTGGCTGATACATGCATTCGGTCAGCTGTCTTTTGGGGGTAAAACCCAGGTTAAGATGAATCTCTAAAGTGACTTGAAGTCATGTTGACGGGTCCAACAGTGAAAAAACCAATTACAGTGATCACAGTTACTGTGATCAACCACTTATATCAATCAAAAAGCCTGGGACAGAATCATAATTATACAATTCTGTTTAAACAGTTTGCTTATAGTAATCAAGTAGTCTGCTTACCGTGTTCATTTTGGGTCTTTTCATACATGACAACATATGGAAAAGAACACTAAGTCATAACCAAGTATATCGCTGGACTGCCCTTTATCTGTTTGCTTCAACCCTACTGTCTGTGCTCACATATACAGTACTATTATTTTAACACAGAAAATCTCCCAATAACGCTGTTTTGATTTACATGTTTTCTGTTTATGTTGTCATACAATGGAACAAGTATGATATAGTGACTGAAACGCAGACCATTAAGATTACATTTTAACCAACAGTCACTTCCAAGCCATTTCCAAACTGCTTCTCTGCACTGCTAAAATTCTGATTTTATAACCACAGCGTTGGCTGACAAAATCACCAGAAACATAAGTTAAAGAAAATGGTTGTGCTGTGATTTTAGCTATATTTACTTGTAAAATGATCACTCAGAGAGGAAGTAATGAGGTTATGCATGTCCATGCAGCTGACCGTGCGCTCAACTGGATGAGATGCACAGAGAGATTTGTCGCTAGGTGCTTTTGTAGAGAAAACTCTCTAAGTACTGAGTACTCTTGAGTACTGAGGATGTTATCTATGCAGTCTCCCTTTTCCACAACCACACCACTCCATACATGAGGTCTTCCTTCTATTGGCACTGGTCAGTTTTCACAGTGTGGATACCTTTCAAATTACAGTAAAACCATTAACACCTGTACCAGCTTGTCAGGATAGGTTCATCTCCACCTGATCTGTGCAGCATTTTAAATGTTGTATTTAACTGTAGTGTCAGTCTCTACTTTGGTCTATTCAAGCTATTTATTTTCCAATCTACATTGTAGTAAATCATTCTTACAACCTGTTAATTTATTTTATCTCTACAAACTTAGGAATCAATATATATGATTTTTGTAAATAATGGTGTATCCCATTTGCTTAGGTATTCTATCAGTGACAGATTTTTTTCTAATTACATGGTAGTGAGTTAGTTGTTAAAATATATTTTAAACAATATTTATCTTCGAGCTATGATCAGAGCACAGGCATGACATCTCCTCATTTCCTCAAAAACACACACTTGTTGATTGAACATGATGACCCCAATGAATACTATAACCATATAACCACAATAATAAACACGATTAATAGTAACAATAATAAACAATAATAATTTTCATCGGTCAGACTTTTGCACAGCCAAACCCCAAAGTAATAGCAGTTGTACCTTTTTCACACACAACAGAAAGTCTATCAGCATATGGACTAAGTAGATACAACATCACCATCCTCCTTTATAGTAGGGAGTCTAATCAACTTGGCAGCAGGTCACACATATTCCTTGTCATGGAACTGGATGACTGCTGATCGGATGCATCCTCCAGGAAAGGTCTTGGATACCCTTCCGGCTGTCACAGTTCAATGATTTCTGGACCCAAATGTAGACATACATGAAGGCAGGTAGGTTCAGTGAAAGTACTTTAATAGAAGAAACAAGAGGCTTAAAGACAGATGGGTAGAAACAGGCTGACAGGAATACTGGGAAGAAACTGGAACATAAACAGATGATCCAACAGGGAAAAATAGAGTGAACTAGTATGTATGCGTACCTAACGTGTAGGTGAGTGAAGCGACTCTGGTGACTGTGACAGGAGGGGAAAGACTGGGGACATTTGGTGGCTTGATAAAAACATGACAGGAGACAGGGAGAGTGGCCAAAATGAACAGGACTAGGGGAGGAGTAATGACACCTACAGGCCAGAATGCTTGAGGATGCTGAGGATTAATAATGAGAACCACTTGACCAACTGCCAGGTCTTCCTCATCCTTCTTCCACTTCTTTTGCAATTGCAGATCAGGTAAGTAATTCCTGACAAAATTGACCCAGAAATGATTTGCAAGAATTTGGCTCTGGCTCCATCAGCGGGTTCCAAGTGCGTAACTTTCAGCATACATGGCCTGCGGAAGTGATGTGTTGCGATGGCCCATCAATAGGATATTGGGCATGATTGGATCTGGAAGTACTAGCAGAGCTACTTTCACAACCTTTGCCTCTCTTTCCCACCCTCCTCCAAAGTGCGGCGAGTTGGGCTAGTTGAAAAAGAAAGCAATCTGCTGCGCTGCTAGCTTCCTTTGGAGAGATTCACCGATCATCTCAAATGCTTCATGCAACTCTATGTCACCTCCACTGAAATTTGTACCTCAGAAGCTCAAACAGTTTCCAACGTCATGAGATGAAACATCGAAGGGACATGAGAAGTGTGTCAGTATCCATGCCTTCCAAAAGATCATAATGAACACACTGTGTGGTGAGACACATGTATACGATCCCCTGGTGCTTCTAATGGCAGCATCCAATCTGGATGGTATGGGGCCCGAAGCAGTCTACTCCATTTGAGTAGAATGGTGGCTTATAAAATCAGAGATGGGCAGCTGGAAAGTCTGCCATCTTGGGATCTTTGGGAATGGCTTGCCACTTGTGCCACTGAAAGCAATTGAATTGATGCCTACATATAGTCTCTCATCCCCTGAAGATCCAGTAGGTGTGTCTCAGCTCAGCAAAAATTCCTTCCAGGCCGGAATGGCAGAGGTTATTGTCAAATTCCTTTGTGATTGCATGGGGGGTGTGCAACACAATGGGATGAATTATCTCAGGTTCCAGACCTATAGCCTTGCAGAGCCTCCCTCTCACTCTGATAAGCCCCATAGCATTCTCAGAGATAGGTGAAAGGCAGGACAGATGACTGGAGGCTATTATAGATTTGTCTAAGGTCAGGGCATTAATCTCATCGGGAAAGGAATCAGTATAAGCCTTCCTGAGAAGGTGCATCTCGGCATCCTTATATTTCAAGGCTCGATCTTCCCCTACGAGGCTGCCACTTCAGAAGAGTTAGCACATGATGGGTCGTTGCACTGAGGAATCTTTACTTGGTTCAGGTCAAGTTGCTTGACCTCCCTTGTTTGCCATCTTTCCAGTAGGTCCTGCTGCTAAATAGGGTCATTCAAACCACGCTCAGTCTTCCAAATATCTTGTACCGAAACCTTGGGAGTAAGTACCCAACAGATCATATTGGGATGCAAGCACTTTGTATAGAATGTGTCTCAAGGTGGGCAAGGAAGATTCCAGGGTTCGAGTCTAGTACCCTGTCGCATAAACAGTCCCAGCAGAGGCTCAAGGTGGGTTCATGTAGGTCAGGGCTTTCCTGAGAAAGCCACAGCTCACTGCTATCAGATCTAGCGTCACTTGGCAGGTGGTCGAATAAAGCAATGTTGCTGCTTGCCCACTGTCTAATCTCAAAGGCGCCTGCAGGGAGTAGTTCCATCATCTTGTTTATCGGGTCCCAGGCTTCAGTCACTGTGCCAAGATTCTGAAATAAATTGTCCACGTAGAAGAACAAAGGAAGAAAGGACTGAGAGAAGGCCCTGGGAGCAACTGACAACTCAGTGACTGTCCCATGTAGTTGAATGAAAAGTTAAATAGAATCCTTTCCTTACAGTTGTGTGACACTGCATAATGAGGCAAATCCCAGGACTCCTTTGATTTCTCAATATTCTCGGTGCAGTAGACTTTTGCAAAACTCTGGTCCATGAGGAGTCTCCTTTCACGACTTTGGGGGTTGCAGATCCTGGTGGTTAGGTTGGCGAAGGAAGGGAGTAGCATTAGGACTTCTTCCTGTCACTTTAAATTTGGTAGTGGCTAATGCTAGGCGTTCTAGGGCCTGTTGGTCTTGTTTACATCTGATCACAAGCTTCTCGTTGAGATAAGGCAATATATTGATCCGCCACAACTTCTCAACATGGTGACTGAGCTCAGATTCTTGGATGACTACCTTAGTAAAGAGAAATTGCTGTTCGGGCCTTGGGCTCTCCATGAGACTTGTGGGGTCCTGCAATGCCCAACTAAGTCTTGTCTGGACTGCAATGGGGACTCCTTGTGGACTACTACTCACTGTCACAGTTCAAAGGTTTCATAACCCAAGTACAGACACAAAACATGGACAAATATGGACAGACAAACTGACAAAGGAGTGAGGGTATTTGGGAACAGGTGAAACTAACTGAGTGCAGGATTCTTCAGATAATTACCAGGGCCTTTATTTACCTCAACTGCAAAAGGCAACAGGCCTTTATTTGAAGCAGGCTTGTATGAGAGGCATGTCTTTATTTCTATTTCCTTCTGTTTGATAAGTACAATTGGTCATGTTTTAGTACGAAGCCGAGTTCTGATCCATTTCTGTTTGCCCTGTTAAAGTTACTGCATTATGCTGTTAATGCAAACATACACCAACAGTGACTGAAATAGGACAATAATGATTTAGATGAGTAGGCTAATCCTGAAAAACAAAGTGTTGAAAATAGCATGTTTATATTGTTGAATTTATTTAATTAAAGCGGTGGAAATGTATATTATGTTTAACTGGCATGCATAATATGTTACAGGCACCAGGTGTATATCTTAGTATAGTATGTTTTTTCCCATATTTGAGGGTTGGCTTTTATCTGTAGCATCAACCACGCCCCCGGCCATTATTGGAGACCTGGCTTTTAATTGACTACTGGTTTTTATTTGAGGAAATACGGTAATGTCATCACCATAATCTACGTAGGGATCAGTTAAATATTCTTATATGGGTTAAATGGAAATCTATATTTGTATATATATATTTCAACAACCGGGTAGACATTCACACACGGCAACACATTGTTGAACATCCACCAAGGAAAAAAGGAAGAAAGAAACGAACTGACAAAATGTGCCACAGTGAGTAGGTGGGGTTTCCTAGCAACAGTGACAGCCTCATTTTCATTGGTGGGACTCTTGCACACTGATGGAGATGCAACAGTTACAAGATGGAAGTTATAAGATGAACATGTTCATCTTGAAATTTGTATTTTGTAAATTAGTTTTCTTTCTTTGGTGTATACCATAAGTTTACACCAGAAAGACATCCTGGAAAATGGCATATAACTATTCAGCAAAAAAAGGAGTTGGTAGCCTGCTTATATCTCAAGAATGACTGGTCTCCCTCCGCCTTTGTGTCTATTCATACTTGTATGTGTTTGGTGACTGAGCATCAAAGAGCTGAAGACTGAGCTAGAAATATAAAGGGTTGAGGAAATGTAGAGAGGACGAACCTCAATCGAAGGAAGATATGGTCTTGACAAAGCTTTGTTCCATACAGCGCACCTCCTGAGGGCCGAATACAGAAAGACACACAGAGAATGTGTGTTTGTGTGTGTCAGTAAGATGACTGGAGGAGCTATCCAACAGCCCCAGAAATACGACAAGCATACTAATGATTTCACAACAAAAGTCAGCGTATTAGAAGAAAAACAGAGGAATTGCTGAAAGTGAATGTTTTCACTATCATCCAGACCGCATGCTGCTCCCCAAAGGGCCATTTGTGTGTGTCTGTCTTTTTAACTTTGTGTCTGTGTTATTCCATCCTTGTGTGTGTGTCTACATGTTTTTGTGTGTGTTAGAATGTGCAATGTGACAGATTGTTGTATTTATGTTGTTGAAGCTGCACAAATACAGAAAGACAAGGTGCATGTAAACTCCAGCCAGTTGTTGCATCATCATGCAGCTAGTTAAGGACGTTGGTTTGGTCTGAGTCTTAAGATTAAATTAGGGTCAAAGTCATGTGGGTACAGCATTTTTATACTGTTTTGCTTCCTTCATTAGACATTTTTGTGGATTATGTTGCAGATTATAACAAGATCATGAATGCTTTAATATAATTTGGAGACATTACAAAATCATTATTCCTAAGCAAGCCACTGGGATACAACCATGTTATCCTAAAAAAAGTTTGTTGGGTAGCATGTTGCTGCTTGTTATCTTGATTCTGACCTCATTGTGATGGATCTCAGTATGCAAATTAGGAAGGTGGGGCTGGCAGAATTCTTAACAAATGTGATGTGTCTCAGGTTAAAAAGAAGCCATGTATGACATACTCGAAGTACCACAGGGGTCATGTAGCCCACAAAGGCATCTATAAGCTACTTTTTGGAGCCTTGCCAACTAGGTAAATGTTACTTTTTCTATAAAAAGGTCATCAGCCAGTGGAGAAACTTGTCAGCAGGAATGCCAGCACGGTAACCCTGTAAGTCCCGTGACCCTCGTCATGCATGTTGTACTGGTCCCTGGAATGTTTTCTGAAGCAATGCATAGAATGACATCTATTCAAAAGGGAAAGATTTACGTCCATATGACATCATCTCAGTATATTGCTTGTAAATGAGGGAAGGGAATGGAAGAGAGAAACATTAATTTGAGATTTACTAATGACAAGGTAATATCTGCGCTCCACCCAGGCCTGTCCCACCTAGAGAAAAAGAATGCTTATGTCAGGATGCTATGCACTGGCTTTAGTTCAGCCTTCAACACAATCATTTAGGTCAGCTAGGCCACAATACCTCCCTCTGCTACTGTGTCCTGGTCTTCCCCACTGGTAGGCCACAGTCAGTCCAAATCAGCAGCTGCAACTCCGGCAACACCACACTGATCACTGGAACTCCCCAGGACTGTGTACTCAGCCCACTCCTGTTCACTCTGCTGACATAGGTCTGCACTGCATCATCAAGCTCCAACTGTATCATTAAGTTTAACACAACAGTGGAGGGCTTCAGTAATGAAAGAGCTTAATGAGAAGAGGTGGACGTGCTATTAACATGATGTAAGACAAACAGCCTTTCCCTAAATATATCGAAACAGAGCAAGGTTAGCATCGTCTTCAGAAAGAAGACCATCAATGCCACTGGTGTGGAGAGGGTCAGCAGCACAAAGTTCCAGGGTGTGCAGATCATAGAAGACCTCTCCTTGACCTCACATGTGACAGCAGTCTTCAAGAAAGCACAGCAGTGTCTCTACGTCCTGCGTCAACTGAAGAAGGTGAGCCTTCCTACATTTGGCCTCACTATGTTCTACAGAGGCATCATTGAAAGCATCTTGATGATCTACATCTCTGTCTGGTATGGGAACTGCAAGGCCTCTGACTGTAAGACCTTTCAATGGACAGTGAAAACAGCAGAAAAGATTATCAGTACTTCTCTCCCCTTCATACGAGACACCTATGAAGCACAGTGCACCTGCAAAGCCCTCAGCATTGTGAAGAACCCCATCCACAGCCTCTTCATAGCTGTTATTGAAAAAAACCCCACACACACACACACACACACACACACACACACACACACACACACACACACACACACACACACACACACACACACACGAAAGTCCTCCCTGCTAATTTTCACTTTACAGTTTTAAGTTTTAGTTTACAGTTATTTTGTTTTTTGCAATTATTACTGTTTTGGACATGTATTAAATGTCTGTTCTATTTGCACTTTGGTCAATGAGGAACAACATATCATTTCCATGTATGTTTGACAGAAACGTTTAATTTAACTTTAATTAAGAAATTATCACGGTAAATGCAAGGTCCTACCGAGAACAGTATAGGGCTGCACAATCCAATATGCCAGATTGGTATGGGTACTGATACTGACCTTATTAAGTGGATTGGGTATCAACCATAACATGGCATACCCACATTAAATACAATTTCTTTGTCATTGTCATTATAAAATTTCTTTCATCTATCACTTACATTCATTCAATCATGTTGGGCTGCTGACTCAGATTTTATTAGTAGAGCAATCACTGATCTCATATTATCTTATATAAAAATTGGACTAATGATGCTATATCCATGTCTCTATACTAATAAATATTATATAAAAAAATTAATCTGGTGAGAAAATGTTGGATTGTGCATGTCTACTGTTGTAATATAAAGGATGAGTTTTGTTTGTGTGTTTATGTGCCTAACCTAAAACAGAGGGTTTGTTACCTGCTCGAGAGGAATTCATCATCAGTGTGTGTGCTTACCACAATTCTATTTCACAATCCTGGAGAAACAAACGCCAGTTCACAGTGCTTTTAGAATTCATGCTTTGTTCTTTCAAACAAAACCCCCGTAGAAATCTCCCCTTTAGTCTTAGAGGTAAAATTAAAGCATCTCACACATATTTCATTATGGAGAGGGTTAGTGTGCAGATACATCGACTTCTGAGAAGCATTATCGTCACCTGCATAAATATAACAGGTTGTGTTGTTTCAGGAACAGCAAGAAAGTGATTTCTGTAGGCATCAGACAAAGACTATAGTGATTTGTAGTGGCCAATTGGCACCACATTTGGCAGAGAGCCTCAGTGTGGCATGATAAAGTAGTGGACCAAGTTTCGTGGTAATAGGAGTGATTGTTGCCACGATATGCAACACTTCCTGTTTTGATTGTAATCTATAGGACTTTGTTCCTTTGACTTGCGCATTTTTTAGATGATCAAAATTCAAGTGTCCATAGATTAATTGTGAAAACTTTCATGTAGTTCAGACTCACGGCCAAGGACGACTTCGAAAGTGTAGGTTTTGCATAGTTCACAATTAAAAAAAAAAAAAAAAAAAAAAATTATGGACATGGCCGATATCACGATATTTAGCTAAATTCAGGGAACAGGTGGATATAAAGTTTTTGAATGTGCGATGTACAATGTGGAAGTTACTGCCAAAAACGTGCTTACCTTGATTATACTGCCACCTGCTGGTGGAGGTGTCATTTTTGTTGTCTGACATGAGTGCAGAATTCTATACCGTTCGTGAAAATTTAACATACATAACTTTTACGATCTATGCTGCAGTACCACTTTTACCAATGGAAGAATAATAAAAAATATATATATATATATCAAAAAAATATAAACCTTAGCGATTACAATAGGGCCCCCGGCACCGCTGGTACTGGGAGCCACACTGCTTTGCATGTGTGGTCGGGGGCTGGGGACCAATTACATGGGTCTGCAAAGGAAGTGTAAGTTTTTTTTTGGAAAACGGTGATTCAGAATGACTTATGAAATCCTTTGCTAATGATAAACAGTACCAATAGGTTTTCATGATTGTCGAACTTCTGCAGTGATACCATCTAGCATTTAACATCTGTTTTCTGTAAAGTAGCCTTAACCCAGGTTGCATTTATCTGTGTTGCTTTCCACTACTCCTGGTGAAGTGTGTACCACGCGACTTCAATATTTCAGATGCCACTTGTTTCTGTTAGAGAAAATACCCTCAGAACCCAATTTTGTTAAATGTTGCTTTCACTAGTTTGTTGAACAAACAGGGGATGCAGCAGAATAAGCAGAATTTTATTTTATTTTTTTATTAGGCTTTAGGTAGGTCTAACGGCCAAAACATACACATTTTTAGATACAATCATATATCCTCCTATGTGAATCCTTAGACTGTTTTTTCATTAACATGGATTAAGCTGGCAGAATTAAAATGAGGTAAAATACAATTTCAAAATATCAATTAATCGATGTTGTTCTCTTTTCGTAAGTAATATTATAAATATTTCCTACAGTACCTGAAGGACACAATTCAAGACAGCACACGCAAGGCGCATCGAGATTTGAATGAATGGACCAATCAGCGGCCTCGCCGGACGGAAGCCGCTGGCTTTCAGTCACTCTTGTCCAATCAGCGCGCGGTGCCGTTGTTTCCTTGCTGTTTGAACTGCGCTCTAACAGCAAGCTGACACCTAGTCGGGAGTATTATGAAGTTGTTTGCTATCAACATATTAAAGCAGCCACATTTGGAGAATTTGGACAGTTTTCACGTATAAAGTACAGCATGCATTGATACCAGACTTAAGATTGTACGGAGACATGTTAAATAGTTTTTGAAGAGTGTTTTGGACCGAAGAGGAATTACAAGGCATTCTCAATTGTGTAGTTGACCCACTAGCTCGGTAGCTAGGTAAGTTAGCATAAGAGTTCATTGAATTTCATTTTCTGTTATTTTTTTCTGTTTTTATTCCTTTAAGCACTAGCCACCAAAACAGTCGGTAAGTTTGGTTTACTCTGAGTTCCCTTTTTTAACCATACTGTACTAAGCAGTCAACGTTAGTTAACTTCTTGTGATGTTAGTCAAAATGAATCTGGTGCCATGGTAGAAGCAGCTAACGTTAACGGGCATAGCAATTAAGATAATTCTCCTGTTGGCCTAATAATTTCGTGTTTTACATTATAAAAATCATAGAGGAACATAAGAGAAAAGTAACGTTAACTCTTACTTTATACCCATAAATCGTCAAACCAAATTAGTTTGTTTAGTTTGGAAAGAAATTGTCTGTTCATTGCTTTTTTGAGGCGTTTACCACGATGATTTTTGTCCTCTGTTTTAGCCATAACCATCAATATTACGGTCGTGTTTTGTCAACACTGAAATTAATTGTACTTAAGGCAACTAATCTGAACTGAAAACTACTTTTCATTAAGCCTAACTATCACAGTTCACAAATATGTTGCTCTCTCTCCAGGTGAATTGTCAGACTCAGGCAGTATTTGTGGTTGAAGTCATGTCAATTGTTGTCTCTTGCCTTTGACAGTTGTCACTCTTCTCCTTTTCTACCTCCTTGCTATACTTTCTCCCTCCTCTCTACCGAACTGTCTTTTCCCCGTGTCTCTCTCTGTCCATTCCCTGTAACTTTTGATAGTTTGGACAGATTGGTGCCTCCTTAGGATCCTGCCATGGCTGACAGCAGTATAGTGACTTTAGGGACAACTCGGAGTCTGTTGGCGGATTCTTTGGTCTATGATTCAAGGATTGCTGAGACCACAAAGGACCATGTATTTCTGGACATGGCATATGAAGATGGGGAAGGTCAGTCTGCAGGGTCACGGTTTTTTGTTCTCTCCTTCCTCCTCCTTTCTCTAAATCTCTCTAATCTCTGAATTCCAAAAACAAACTGCTGCTGTTGTTAAAAAACAACAAAAAAAGACAAAAAAAACCCCTGCAGATATACAGGTACCTTCAATTTCAGTGCAGATAATAACTACTAATGTGCAAATATCTGGAGATCTCTGTGTGTGTGCAAGCCAAAAAGCCATTATTTTAGCAGAGAGACAAACAGCAGTTTCACAGATTCCAAAATGCTGTGGGGAAACTGTGCACTAAAACCCGAAAAAAGTTTATTGGCAATGTAAACTGATAATTGACTTCTATAGTACATTCCTGCTTAGACCTACACTCAGTTGCCAATTTATCAGGTACATCAAGCTAAAACTCAAAAAAGTAAAATCTGCCTTCAGGAAAGTTATAATGTTCAGTTTTTCTTGAACTAGTTTTCAACTTCTTAGTCCTTTTTGGTTTAGTTTGTTTTAGTTTGGTTAGTTTGTAGAGGCTTTAGTGTGTGGTGCTTTTGAATTGTTACATGCATTACAAGCACAGGTGTGTGTGTGTGGAGCCCAACGTGAGAAGCATGCAACAATTGGAGAGGGGCCAAATGGGGCCAGTGGTTTTTTTCTAGTGGTTCACTGCTCCATCCAAAGGGGACAATAAACAATACTGTGAAAACTGTACACCTGGTGAGTGCTACTAAATGTAACAAATACACTAAAGAAATTTGAATTCGACAAATTACAAAATTATATTTTTGCAAAATAGTTTATAAAGTACGCCCATTTGAGTTAGCTGGGCTTAACTGTGCCTCTGAAAAAATTTTCTCAGTATTCTTCTGCGTACTTTACTTGAAACTAAATGTCAAATTATTTAGTTGATCTTAATCTATAAATTCCAACAAAATAGCTTACATTTAGCAGTAATAGCTACATTATTGGACAATTAAAATTACTCAGTAATTTCCAAAAACAGTCATTACATTAAAAAGTTGAATAATAATTAGGGATGACTGTTATTTAGTGATGACTGCTATGAAACAGTATGATAAACTGCTCTTAAAGCTGGGTTTGTACTTGATGCTAGTTAACAGGTTGGATTTTTAGTTGAGTGTTACATTTCACCTGTTGATATTACAACCACTTTGCTACTATATAAAGTGACAATGGGCTACCCATGTACCTGTATAACTGGAGTTGCATCCAGGTAACTTCTGGGGGTAATTTTGCTTTATCATAATACTGATGTGGAGATGACTAACAATTTACCTATTCATACATTGTTTATCACAGACAGATTCAAAACTTTTTAAATGGCAAAAATGACACAATCTACTCGCTATCTTTGATCTATCTATCAAACTGATAGAGGGGGTCATTGGTTCTGTTACAATCCATTTTTGGCAGAGTACACGGACACTGCCTTGTGAGACACATTCACCATACAAGCAACAGTTTAATTTTGTAATTTGGCTTACTAACAGCATTAACGTCATTGAAGAAAGTGCACAGGGAAATTAATTTGTGTATCCTTGCTAAATATTTGATTCTATGCACTTGTTGGGTACATGCAAAAGAAACTGGTAAACTAATCAAGCTGGCAAGCTAATTGCTAACACGCTAACCAGGACAGCTGGGACCTGCTAGCACTAGTCACAGCAGCTTCCTTTTTTTCTCTACATTATGCTGTTTTCTCCTCCCTAGAGTTTCCATCTCTGGATTGTACATGTCTCCTTTAAGTAAGGAGTGTTTTTTTTTTTTCTTTTTTTTTTTTGTTTTTTTTCTCAAGCTAATGAACAGGCTAACTGCTTGCTAATCATCAATTAGCAAGCTAGTTAATGCTGTCGCCAATGGGACAGTAAGTTTAACATAGTTTAATCAAAAGATGTATTTGAACCATCGATTTCTGTCTTTGTCTTCTAACCACTCCATTGTGTTGTAGTTTATACTCCAACAGAGGAGGTTAAATACAGTGCATTTAAAATATTCACACCCCTTCACCTTTATGACAATTTTGTAATGTTGCAGCCTTTTAGAATTTTAGAAATTTTTGCAAATGTATTAAAAAGGAAAAACTATAAAATCACATTGACTTACAGTAAGTATTCAGAACCTTTTGCTATGGGACTTGAAATTTAGCTGTACTCCTGAGTGGAGATGGGAGAAACGTCCGAAAGGACAACCATCACTGCAGCACTCCACCGATCTGGGCTTTATGGCAGAGGGCCAGACGGAAGCCTCTCCCCAGTGAAAGACACATGAGCCTGCTTGGAGTTTGAAAAAAAGCACAGAAAGGACTCTCAGACTATGAGCAACAAGATTCTCTGGTCTGATTAAACCAAGATTTAACTGTGTGGCCTCAATTCTAAGCATTATGTTTGGAAGAAACCAGGCAACGCTCCTCACCTGCCCAATACCATCCCTATGGTGAAGAATGGTGGTGGCAGTATCATGATGTGGGGGTGTTTTTCAGTGGTAGGGACAAGGAGACTGGCCAGGGATGAGGGAAGCTGAATGGAGCAAAGTACAGAGATCCTTGATGAGAACCTGGTCCAGAGTACTCGGAAGTTTCGAAGGTTCGTCTTCCAACAGGACAATGACCACAAGGGCACAGCTAAGACAGTGCAGAAGTGGCAGAAGAACTGTGAACGTCCTTGAGTGGCCCAGCCAGAGCCCTGACTTGAACCTAATCGAACATCTCTGGAGAGACGTGAAAATGGCAGTCCACCGATGGTCCCCATCCCGCCTGACAGAGCTTGAGAGGATCTGCAGAGAAGAATGGCAGAAAATCTAGATGTGCAATGCTTGTCACGTCATACCCAAGAAGACTCAAGGCTGTAATTGCTGTCTATGGTGCTCCAACTAAGTACTGAATAAAGGGTCTGAATACCTATTTCAATGTGATATTTCGTTTTAAATAAATTTGCAAAAACTTCTAAAATTCTGTTATTGCTTTGTAATTATGGGGTATTAATGAAATAAAAATTTATTTAAAACGATTTTAGCATAATACTGCAAAATAACAAAAGGTGAAAAAAGTGAAGGGCTCTGAATATTCTCTGAATCCACTGTAAAAGTGAATGGTGCAACACAGTAAAGTTAATAAGCTGTTATTGCTTCCAATGTTGTGGACTCTTGTTCTCATTTACCTAAAAGTTCGGCATTCTTATCAGGGCTTGCTGTTAATCAATGGGGCAAATTTGCAGGTCAGAGTTCACCAAAATTGAACTTGACACAAAATTTGTATGGATTTAATTTGCCCATGTGAGTGAATCCATTAATCACTGTGATTCTTTGGAATTAATAGATTTTGCTGCATAATTTTGCTGTTTCAGTGTTGGTGTGACCAGTACTTTTAACATTAATTGGGTACAGGTCACTTTATGAAACACATACAAATATAACAGATTTTTAACTTTATTTTATGGGAGACAGTTGGGTGGAGGGGGGTCTGGGTGGGTCCGGGTTATTTTTTAGGTCTTTTTTTATATATTTGCTTTGCTCTAATATCGTAGCTACATTGACTCTAAAATTGTTTGTTGTCTCTGGTGTCAGTATGAAATAATGAGAACTTAATTGCAAAGCTCATAGGTGTTTAATGCTCTGGTAGCAGTAGCTAACATGCTATTACCAAATACAATAAGTATATTCTCGTTTTTAATCTGGGAACTGAAATGACTGAAAATATTGGCTTCTTCTGTTAATTGTACATTAATTACTCACTTTCTATGCAGCCTTTTTTTCCCCCCTCTTCACCCTTAAGCAATAATAAATGTATTGTCTGACTGGTAACCGTGGCTGTCAAAATGAGAAAAAAAAAAACTTGCAACATGTGTGTGTGTGTGTGTCTGTGTGTGTGTGTCTGTGTCTGTGTCTTTGTCTGTGTCTCAGTCTCAGTCATTCACCTTTACCATTCCTCCTTATTCACTCACTCTTTTGCTCTTTTAGATATGCTGCCAAAAGTGGAGACAAGGGTTGTTCTGGTGGGAGAAGCAGGCAGAAATGGAGCGCTGGTCAAAGCACTGCAGGTACATCATTTCTCTGTTAACCCTGAAGGTCCACTGTGGCCCACTGGCTTCTATTAAGTTGGCAGGCCTCGACAATCCGAGTCAACACCACTGTTTTTCTCAATTTGATAAGTAGGACACGGAAACTCTGTTTTGAAGGACAAAAATAATGCTTCTGGGTTAAAACTGCCAACAGATAAGACATTTATGCCAGTGTTCATTGTTGAACTTTTGGGGCATTTTCACATTTAATCGATAATTGCTGGTGAGGAGGCAGAGAGGAAACAAAGGTTCCAATTTGGAATCGAACTGGTGCAGGATGAGGCTTTTCTGTTCTGTTGCTTTCACCCAACATCCTGGGCATGTTTATGTTCTGCAGTACATGGCAGTGTATCGGTGTTGCTGTCTGCAGGTGTAACAATAATTTTTGCCATTCAATCACATATTGTGACATCATTTGATGAACTTTTTATTGATGACGTTTGTTCTCTTATCTCGTTCTCTCTGCTTTAGGCCAGGCTTTGTGATCAAGCAAGCAATTGTTTTGTATTTCCTCACAAAGATACTCACCGTCTTCCATAAAGAAAAAAAAGATGCTGTGTCAGAAGAAATAACTAATCAGTAGTCTTTATTTGTTCTCCAAATAACACATCGTACCCCCCAACATTAAAAAATGATCAGAACTATGAAAAACAAACAGCAAGAACTCATACAAATATAACAACACAAATGTAAAATATTAAAACACTAATAATAACTAAATAATGTAATAATTACATTTACAGTGACATGAAAAAGTTTGGGCATCCCTGGCCAAAATTCCTGTAACCGAATAGTTAAGCAAGTAAAAGGTGAATTGATTTCCAAAAGGCATAAAGTTAAAGATGGCACATTTCTTTAATATTTTAAGCAACATTACTTTATTATTTCCATCTTTTATAGTTTCAAAATTATAAGAAAAGGAGAAGGGCCCGAAACAAAAGTTTGGGCACCCTACTTGGTCAGTACTTAATAACACCCACTTTGGAAAGAATCACAGCTTGTAAACACTTTTTGTGGGCAGCTGAGAGTCTATCAGTTCTTGTTTCAGTTCTTCCTTGCACAAAGGCTTCTAGTTCTGTGATTCTCTGGCCGTCTTGCATGCACTGCTCTTTTGATGTCTTTCCACAGATTGTCGATGATGTTTAGGTCAGCAGACTGTGAGAGTCGTTCCAAAACCTTCAGCTTGTGCCTCTTGAGGTAGTCCATTGTGGGTTTTGAGAAGTGTTTAGGATCATTATTCAGCTGTGGAAGCCATCCTCTTTTTATCTTCAGCTTTTTTACAGATGACGTGATGTTTGCTCCCAGAATTTGCTGGTATTTAAGTGAATCCATTCTTCCCTCTACCAGTGAAGTGTTCCCCATGCCAACACAGCCACCTCTGTGCTTTTACGGTTGGAGAGGTGTACTTTTCATGAAATTCTGCTTCCTTTTTTCTCCAAATATACATTTGCTCATTGTGACCACAAAGTTCTATTTTAACTTTAAAGCCTGAAACATTTTTGGAAAGAAAAAATGCATCAGACTTGTTTAGATGTTCCCTTGCAAACTTCTGACGCAGAATTTTGTAGTGAGGATGCAGGAAAAGTTTTCTTCTGATGTCTCTTCTAGAGGTCATATTTGTGCAGGTGTCACTGCATAATAGAATGGTGCACCACCACTCCAGAGTCTGCTAAATCTTCCTGAAGGTCTTTTGCAGTCAAACAGGGGTTTGAGTTGCCTTTTCAGCAATCCTATGAGCAGTTCTCTCAGAAAATATTCTTGGCCTTCAGGACCTCAACTTAACTACCACTGTTCCTGTTAACTGCTATTTCTTAGTTACATTATGAACTGAGGAAATGGCTACCCAAAACCACTTTGCTATATTCTTATGGCCTTCTCCTGCTTTGTGGGCATAACTTATATTACTTTTCAGAGTGCTAGGCAGCTGCTTAGAGGAGAAAATGGCTGCTGATTGTTGAGACAAGGTTTGAGAAGTCAGAGGTTTTATAAAACTTTAAAATTTTCATCACTTGGCCTTTTCTAACAATGACTCTGAACAAGCCATATCCCTAACAAGCTTATAAAGGTGTGAGACTTTGGTAAAAGTTATCCGAGAGCTCAAATCTCTTGGAGTGCCCAACACTTTGTATGGTTCTCATTTCCTTTTTTCACTCCAAACTTGTGCGAAATAAGAATAATATACTAATCTTTTCCAAAATGTTGAAAAGAATGTTTCACCTTTAACTTCTTGCTTTTTGGAGATCAGTTCATCTTTTACACATTAACTAATCACAGTAACAGAAATTTTGACCAGGAGTGCCCAAACTTCTTCATGCCACTACAAACTAGTGCTGTGATGATTATTCAACAAATCATTTAGAAGAAAAATTACCAAACGTTAATAATTGAATGGCTTTTTTTTTTTTTTCTCAGTTTGGTGTTCTTTAAACTGTTGGTAAAGCAAAATGAGAACATTGTTACAAAATGTGTAGAGATTTCATGAGGATATTTATGTGTCTGTTGGTGCATGTTTGTGTCTGCTCCAGTTAGCAGCGTCTAATTTTGTGTCTTCGAGTATTGCAATGTGAAGGTGATTTAGAGGTGTGGCAGCCGACTAAGTGCTGCTAGAATGACTCCCTTTCCAGGTCTCCTGAGCCCTGTCACTTCTAAAGATTTCCTGCTTAAATCATCTATTTCTCCCTGCCAATCTGCAGTGCAACCACATCCAAAGACATCTGCCGACAACTCCATCACAGTGCTCCTGATCTCTGCCTGACCGCCCACCGCCATTGCTCAGTCAATCCACAGAAAATAGCCCCCCCATCATTTCTTCTCGCTCTCTTTCTATCCTGTCCTTTCCTCCTCTTCTCCTTCCCAATGGCTTTGAACTTTTATTTTGATTTTTAACGTAAACTACTACTTCTCCCCAGCATACCCCCTCTGGAGCGTGATAGTTGTTTGAAGTCAATGTCTTAAAACTTTGCAAGGACACAGGCCCTACCCCATCTCTTTTTTTTTGTCTTCATGTGAGGTTAATTTGTATGAACTTGTCTCTGGATTTCTCATTTACTCATTCTTTGTATTTCATTCTGTCCCAATCTTCTTTCCCCCCTTCTCTTTTTTGTGCTGCTGTCCTTCTTTTAAATGCCAGTGTTTAACATACACGGTGGTTGGTTTTTACAGGCCATCAGAGTAATGGAGGTACCGGTGGTAAAGATAAGACAAGGCGAGGCTGGTGCCGAAGAAAAAATGATGATAAAATCTATAGTCAATATGGTACAGTATAGTGTCTGTGTCTCTGTATGACTGTGTGACATTTTCATGGAAAAGTGCTGCATGAGTCTTAATTCACACTGGGTACTCACTTAATCATTGTGCATGGCTAAATCACGGATGGTGAACTGATTTGTGGGTGAATTTTAAATATAAGTGGATCGCTCTTCAACAGAGATTTTCAATCAAATGTCAATGCAAGGCTGAGGATTGATATTAAGTCATTTGAAAGACTTTTAATTTAGCAGCATTGCATGTAAATATGTCCAATTTCCAGCTGTTAATACCGAGGTTAGTGTTTCAAGCAGCCCAATGAAAAGCTATTTGCACACACAAGATTTCATTAGACAGGTGTGATCAATAGGAGTACATCTAAGAGGCTTTGGTTTTGAGTTTCATCTCCTCTTAAAGAAATAGTTCGAGTGTGTGTAACATTTTGTGAGTTATGTAAATTTGCTTTCTTTCTGAGAGTGAGATGTGAAGATCAATAACAAATTGGCAAATCGGCAGTGAGAAATAGATGCTATGGTCGCTGATAGTACCAAATCTGTCAACCTTACTGTGACAAAACACAGTGATGCTGCGCTTCTTGTTTACCAAAAATACTTCATGCTTTTAATCCTCCCTAAAAAAAGCTTTGCTGATCACCTGACATTTAATCTCGTGCCACCAGCATGTTAGTTTTCGTTTCCAAAACGATTCACTCTAATACTTTTGGGAATCCTTGACTTTGTTTTTGTGCCACCGTGAGGTTGACATTTAAGGTTTTGAGTAAAATGTCACAACAGTAGTTGGATGGATTGTCATGAAATTTGGAACAGGCATCTATGTCCAACTCGGTACGAACTGTAATGACTTTGGTCATCTCCTGACTTTTCATGTAACATCATCATTAGGTTAAATTTTTAATTCTTCGACTTCTTTGGTTTATAATCAAATACCTGCAAAGCTGATAACATTCCCATTAACCTCAGCTGTACTTTGTGTTTAGTGCGAATTTGCTAATTTGCTTAGCATGCTAACACGTTGAACTAAGATAATGAACATAGTAAACAATTAGCATGTTAGTATTGTCATTGTGAGCTTGTCAACAAGCTGATGTTGGCATTTAGTTAACCCCTGTTATGCCAAAGTGCAACTTCACAGAGCTTCTAGAATGGCTGTAAAATCTTATTGTTACATTTCTGTTTATGTACAGATTGTACAAGCAAGATTTAATGTGTTGAGTCTGGAGCTGTAGAAAATGGTATATTTCTGAACCGTGGACAGAGCCAGATAAGTTGTGAGTAGGGTATACGTGTCCTGACTCCAGCTCTGAATTTAAAACAGAGATATTATATTGATATTGATCTGATCATCTTTAGAGAGAAAGCAAACAAGTGTATTTCCCAAAATGTTAAACTATTCTGCTAAAACAAAGGTGTCTAAAGTAATGAGGAACCTAACAGTGTCATAACAACTGTGGTTTCTAACTCTGTGTGTATGTGTCTCTCTGCCGATGCCTCTCCACTTTTTCTGGCTTTGTCCTGTGTCACCTACTGGAAAAACTTTCTCTGAAGTAGTTTGTTTATGGGCAGCTTTACAGGTAACACAAGTAATTTCACCTCTCCTGCACCGTCAGTTCTGCCCATAAACAGCCCTACAGCTAGTTTATCTAAGTTTCGCTCACTGGTATCAAAGCCATGATTCAAACAAGTACTCTGATTCAAAGTATCATTTTCTCATCTGAGAGGGCAGAACTGATTTTTTTTTTTTTTCCTCCTCTTTCTCTTTCCAGGCCGCACTTAGCATTTTTTTGCTGTATGATAGAGAGAGAGAATATTATTGTGTCTGCTGTATGTTTAAGAGTGAATGTTTTTGTACTGCAATCTATTTTTCTTGATGGATTGAAGACATCTGCAGTATTAAGAGCTCTCATGACTTTGGTACATTGATGGGAAGAAAATATTTCACAAAACAACAATGAAAATTGAAATTCTGTAAAAAGAGCTTACTGGCACCAAATTGTCAAATTTGAAGTCAGGATTTGGTTATTGGCCCTTGTAATGCAGTATATTTACTGGCTTACGCTTCAGTAAGGAATTAGGATATAAAATGATAGAAATATTTTTGTCTTAAAATAACTTTGAGGACCATGAAAGCTTGGTGATTCCATATTTTTTTTAATTGACAACAATCCCATGAAAAACATCAAAACCAACAATCAATTTGTCCTTCTAAAAAGTATTGATTGTTTGTTAAAAGCCTGATCTTATTACTCTGTTCCATAGAGCTCCATTGTTGTCTGAAAACCTAAATAAACATAGTGATGAACCTGGCTGTTGTATATTGACTCAGTCCCACATTCACCAACTTGCTGACTATTCCACAGATGAAAATAGTCCCCAACAAATGCACTATTTCCTGAACTACAGTGCATAGCTGTTTTAGGGAAAAAAAATTTTAAAGTTGCTCTAATCCACATTTTGAAAAATATTTCAAATGACTGTGTGAAAGGTTTAACTTGTATTATTTAAAGTTATTTCCTGACTCAGCAGTTTCCTTCAGCTTTACAGAGTGTTTCATTGTGTTTTAGCACATTGTTTTGGTTTTATGGCCCGTTAATTTACTGCTTTGGTTCTGTCTCACAGCTCTCATTAACCATGTTGATGTTGATGACAAAATTAGTGACCAGCTGATGAACATAGTCAAGCGTTTAGCAGCTGAAGCAAATATTTTTCACAGGACTTGGTGGGGACCAAAAGAGAGACAAAGGGATAGTGAATATTGGACTTACTTTCACCAGCGTAACAACTCAGTAAGGCCATAATATATCAAACGTGTGATCGGTTGTTGTGGAGTACTCCTTCCAAGTGGCTGTGTAATGCAGCTTTAAAAATGGGGGGGTTCTTTGAGTCTGGGTAGAGAAGTTGGAAAATAATGAGAGATTAACTAACATTGTTGGTTTTGTTTTTTTCATGGGATTTGTTGCATTCAGAATAATGTAAAATAATCCCAGTTTTAGCCTTTAGGTGTTTACATTTTTTTTGTAGGTTTTACTCGTTAAAGAGAAAATCTACTTTAAATGAAATTAACTAATAAATTAACAACTTCCAACAGCCTCACTAACAAGGCTAACAAGCCTCTCTATAGTAATTTGCAGATTAATTGCATTCTTCTTAATGTTGTACTCCATATTGTGATTCTTCCTACTCAGGACATCAACACCCCGTGCTTAATGACAGACGACGTCCAGGAGTTTGGAGATGAAGAGAACACAGATTTTGAGACGGTGTTTGTCCTCACAGACTTTGATTCTCCTGACTACAGCTACCTCTACAAACGTGACAACCGCATTGTTGGGCCTCCTGTTGTGCTGCACTGTGCTGCAAAGGGAGAAGTACGTCATTGACTAGATTCACAGAAATTATAATGTCACCTAGAAGTAATTAAGGTGATTCAAATATCTCAAATACAGCATTACTGCACCCTTGTCTAAAGCATGGCTTTCAAATGACATTCAAATGAAAAATTTACAGCTTCATTCTGAAATTATTAGCTCAGCAAAAAATGTCTGTTTGTCATGTGGGGAGGACCCACCAGAGAGGCCTGAAATGAACCTTGATTTCAGAAAGCAGGATACAGAAAAAGCATTATAGCTATGAACAGGATGATGAACAGGAGCTGTCCCTGCCTGCGGTACTGTCTGACAGAGACTTCACATAGGATGTATGTTAAACATGAGCAGTGTGTCCTGACCTCCTGCTATCAACAAGACAGCACTCCACACATTTGTCAGCTGAAGACAGCACACACATACATGCAGGTTTAGATTGCTCTTGTTATTTAGATCTCTTGACAATAGGGGAAATTATGTTGTGCCATTTTGCAGTTTTTCACTCCTTTAAGGCATTTATCTTATCAAAAAAGAATTGGGTGTTGGAGTAATTATTTGTAATTTGTTTTTTTAACCATGCTCTGGATTAATTTATGTTTTTCTAGTTATAAAAAATAATATAATCCAAAGACAAAAGATCATTTGGAAGTTATTAATACATTTCAAATATAATGCTGTGTGTATGTATTTTTAGTATTCTTCCAGTGAATTGTTAATCATATTGTTAAAGGGAAAACTGACATTAAAAGTAATAAAATGTAATTTTGTACTTATTTCATCATTTGCACTGAATTTTGCTCTTCCCTTCCTTATAGCCTCTGCACTTTTCATGTCGTCCTCTCTACTCCACCACCATGCTTAACCTCTCACTGTGTTTCACCGGTTTCAGGAACAAAGAGGAAATGGTGAGTTAATTTATCTAATATTATGCAACTCTAACTTTTTTATGGAGGGATGATAACTTAAGTATTTTATTTGTTCTTAATCTTTCTTTGTAGAATGATCTTTGTTGTTAATAACAAAAAGATGAGTTGTAAGAGAGTTCTGAAAATAAACAATACATTAATCTTTTGGAGAACATCATTCCAGTTGCACTGACATTTTTGTTTAATTTAGTAAGCATATTGAAGTGGAATGCTTATTACTAATACGGTGCAAGTGTCTTTCCATGGCACAGCATAGCAAAGTTGTTTACCTTGATGACGGACTGAAGGTGTGCTGGTTTGCAGAAAACGCAATAAAGTCAGAAACGTTTTTTTTTTTTAATTCATGGCTTGACACATAGTAGTGAGTTTGTCAGCATGTTGGTGATTTCAAGCTAGAGGGATAAATTGGCCAGGGTGATATATTTACTTGTAATAGGTTATTGCAGATGTAATGGTATGTACGCTTACAATTGCCAGTTTATTATGTTCACTTTTCTATAACTAGTATAGCCTAATACATCAGCCTTGCTGGGTTTTTTAAAACTCCTAGGTATTGATATTGGCTCCAGCCTCAAATATCCTGTATCTGTCGGCTGCAGCCATAACTTTGCTGCCAGCACAAAGTAATTCAGGTCATGTTAATGCTGCTTATTACTGTTTAATGTTACACTTCCAATGCTATCCCCCATGTACATTGCATATATGGTATTTGGAAATCATGTACCATGCTTGCTGACGTCATCTGATCAGGGACCATAATAATCCCAGGTAAATGATGACTAATTAATAATTTGGAGAAATGTATGAACGGCAATAGAAAAAAACCCACTGGCATAGAAAAATGTCTGGCATATTCCACCTTGATGTTTATTTTCCCTCTTTGTGCTTAGCTTGTGCATGGTATTTTTTGTTGTCCATGTAGAAGAATTTGGTGAATCTGGTTCATCACATGGGTGGGACTATCCGGAAAGACTTCAGCACAAAGGTCACTCATCTCATCGCCTACTCCACACATGGGGAGAAATACAGGGTGTGTTTACTCCGTTGGTTTGTTTGCTTGTTTGTTTATTCTGATCTTGCAGTCTTTGTACTCTGTCTTTTCCTACATTAATACCACTGTGCAGTATGGCTTGGCAATATTGTTTAAATTTTTATATATGTTATTAATAAATACCGTCAGATCTGTATTTTTGAATTGTTAAAACTTCAGAAATGTTTAATAAATGAAGGCAAAAGACCTAAAATACACATTGCAAAATGTTAAGAAATTGCAATGATAATATTGTTGCCAGCTTTTGTATGGCAAGGAAAACTATCATGAATAAATCATCAGTATTGGATATTTATTCTTCTAACCCTAATATGAAGAACTGTTGAATATAAATAGTCCAATATTCTACGAAATTAGTGGAATGATAAAGCCCTTTCTTTTGTCAGCATTATTAATTTATCCTACGTGTGTGTGTAAAAAAAAAAAAAAAAAAAAAAATTGGCATTGTATCTGTATTGTATTGTATCACTTTTTTTATTTTTTATTTATTTATTTATTTTAACGTCAACACCTCCCCTATTCCTCCTGAAAATCTTGTGGAAGTGTCTCGCTCCTCTCATTTATTGCCTTAAATTTTTTCTCAGCTCACCACCTTCCCTTTTCCGCCTCAAAGTCTTGTGGCTTGTGTATTTTGTTCTAGCAGAACAAGACAAAATGCAGTAGGAGCTTATTGGCTTTGTGACATGTAATCAAGGCTTTTTTCCGTTTGAAAGTGTGATGCTAACTAAAAAAAAAGGGGGGGGGGACCACGGAGCCTCTCAAACTTGTTTGTGTCTGAATTGAAAATTGTTTGTTGATTCTGAGTGACAGGGCAATCAGGAGTAATGAAAACAGTTTGAGGAGATTTTTGTACTGTGATCATTGACAGTGGAACTATTTGAAGGTCTTTATAATAACAAAATTGTGCAGAGACAAATTTCATGCGCTTCTTACTGTTATGTCTACCTCATCTCTTGGTTTCACATTTACTCATTTATGTTTTGTTTTTCTTCTCTCTCTTTACTTTGTCTTATGGCACCCTAATCTCTCAGCTGGCAGTGTGCCTGGGGACGCCCATACTCACTCCATCATGGATTCATAAGGCCTGGGAGAGAAGGGATGACATGTAAGTTGAAATCCTTTGAAGGAAGCCTAAGAACCATTGTGCTGTTGAAACTTGTGTTTTGTATGCAATTGAAAATTAGTGTGTGTGAAAATGTATAGTTAATTGGTTGCACCGGTGTGAGGATTTCTCTTTATCTTTAGCAAAAAGCAGTGTACAAATTCAGGTATCAGCTTCTCATTTTTACCAAGTGTTACTGGTTTAAATGACAAGAGGCAGAAGGTAATATCAGCTGTTGCTGTAGGCCAAACTGAAACTTAGCTGTTGTCTGTTGTTGTGCTGAAAGATGAATCGTCGCCCCAGTCTCAGGTCGTGTGCACTCTGGAGCATGTTTTCTTCATGGACCTCTGTATTTGGCTGCATTCATGCTTCCATCAATTCTGACCAGTTTCAGTGTCCCTGATACTGAGAAGCACCCCAATATAAATGATATTGCCACCATCATGCTTCACTGTAGGGATGATGTTAGCCAGATGAGCAGTGACTTATGTTTGCCAGACATAATGCTTTGGAGTTCTGCCCAAAGGATTCCGTTTTGTCTCATCAGACCATAGTTTTTCTTCCTTATGCTCTCTGAGTCCTGAGAGAAATGCTGTTTGGCAAACTGCAAACGGGGTGTCAAATGCCTTTTACTGAAAGTGGCTTCCATTTAGCCACTCTACCATAAAGGCCTGATTGATTGAGTGAGTGCTGCTGAGATGGGTGTCGCAGGTTCTCCCATCTCTGCAGAGGACTTCTGAAGCCCTGTTAGAGTGACCACTGGCTTCTTGTTCACCTCCCTTTGGGACCTTATATACACAGGTTTGTGCCTTTCTAAATTATGTCCAATCAATTCAATGTGCCACACGTGGACTCCAATCAAGTTCTAGACACATGTCAAGGATACCTAAAATAAAAAGGATGCACCTGGTACAAATTGGAGTGTGACAGCAAAGGGTCTTAATACTTTGTGAATGACAGATATATGGGGTTTTTAATACATTTTGAAAAATTTCTAAAAACATTTTTTTACTTTGTTATTATGAAATATTGAGTGTAGTTTGATGGGCAAAATTGGTAACTTTATACAAGTATAAATGTACAACAAACCTAGAGACCATCTTGGAATGGGATCACACCAGCCCTGAAGCCTGTCAAAATGTTGACGTACCAACCCATGAGTACTCAGTAGTCTATACTTAATTCTTAAACAAGTACATTAAGTAGTCGTTACTGTATTATTACAAGAGTACTCAGTATTCATTACTACATCATTACATGGGTACTCAGTACTTATGGGTTGGACCACGCTGATCTCAACTACTCACATGTTAAGTTTTTTGACTGTATATTGCACGGTTATGACGTTGTCTTGATGACAAAATCTGTCCACAGACAGACAGACAGAGTGCAAATAACTGCAAAAGTACTCAAAACAGCTTCTGTGGTAATTTCTGCTACAGTAGGTGTCTTCAGGAACACATTGGAACATAATGAGACACACACACTTGCTCACAGACTCACAAAGTGAAAACAATACCAGCCTGTTGTGGCTGGAATTAAAGTGTGTAAACTGTTTCTTAAGCCTCTTTTATATGTTGATACTGACAAATTCAAAAATTGGCTGATAATACAAGAAATGCCACTGTGTCAGGGTGTATTTTTTTTTTCATCATTACTTCTATAAATTATACCGTATGTGCCCAGAGGAGATATTATTTAAGTGGTTGGTATTTCTTACTATTTTGCATTTAATTACGATTCATATCATTCATATGGTTATAATATTAGTCTCAGTTAATTTTAATAGCATTAGATTATTTTATTATTGTTGCAGTTAGTACATGTTTAAAGTTAATTTTTCATCGATTTGCACATTATTATTAAATTGCAGTTTTCTTTAATGAATTTTGTTTCAGTTGTTCCTTTCAGCTCCCTTTAGAATATTTACCATATTGTAGGTTTTCTGTTTAATGACAAATTACAATAATACAAAACACATTCTGTATCTAGCATTAACAAAAGAGCAAAATTACTCTAGTGTGAGAAACAGTGTCTTAGTGCAATTATACAATTTATGCTCACTCAACACACAGATCCTGTGAAAATATAATAGGAGAGCCAACTTTTTTCAGGAAACTGTGTACTTGACAGTGTTACGACCTTGCACACTTACCAGCGTTTTTTTGTGTGTGAAAAGATTGTTTAAAGTACTTGAACAGAAACCCAGATGTAGAAGCAATAGCATTGTTTAAGATCACCTTTTTTCTCCCACTCTCATGTGTTAAGGTACTTCCATGCAGGAGAAGAGGAGTTTCGAACAGAGTTCAAAGTGCCTCCTTTCCAGGACTGCGTCCTCAGTTTTTTGGGTTTCTCAAAAGAAGAGAAGGCGAACATGGAAGAGAGGACTCTTAAACACGGTCAGTGCTGCAGCATGCAGGGATCTGTCATAGCAACTCTGCAGCAGTTGAGTTTTATTATTATTTAATTTTTTTTGTTCTTGTTTCATTCGCCTGTACCTAGTTAGCCAGGCATGCTGACATTAGCTGCTCATGATAAAGCAGACAGAGACACAATTTAGGGGTTACACTTTCTTACACATTGTTGTGGTTTTGGTTTTGGAAAGGTTTGAAAAAAATTACACCACCCTCCAAAGTCTTTGGATAACGAGTATTATTCTTACTAGAGCTCTATTAGACGGTTTCTTCATGCTGGGAAACCCAATGTTTGACAGACCTGCCGTGCATAGTTACAATTGCTTACCTATAAATGGACAATTACTGTTTGGGGAAGGAGTTGAGCCAATGGTCAATTCTGAAATTCACTCAGACATTGAAATTGATTATGCAGATTCATTTTAAAAATAGCTGTCTGTATGTACAGTCCATACCTTAAGTATTTGGTCAATTACACATTTTTTCTTCCACGGGCTCTATGCTTCAACCTCCAAACACTTAAGGGTAAGATTGAGCATTCTTAAATTAGCAGCAACAACTTGGATGTAAACAAGGTCATGTAGTGTATTTTTTCCTCTTTTAACAAATTTGAGTCGTCATAGTTGCATGATTGAAGTTGTCAGCGATGACGATAAATCTAATGGGGTGTGCTGTTTGCCGATTGTTGGTCCTGCTGTACAGCTCGGAGCCTGGAGATAGCATGAGCGCACTTTGCGCTTGTAAACTCCCCCAGTGGAGAACAGTCTTTTGACCCAAACACAGCATTTTTGCATCTTTCCTTGTGGATGTAAAAAAAAAAAAAAAAAAACTCGTCGATCTTGATGGCATTGTCCAGAATGATGCTGTGTTGCCATGTTTCAATAAAAAAAAAAAAATGCAGCAGTTCTTTATCTCACACTGGGTAGTCTATTTTACTCTCTGCCAATCTTGAGAAGATCCTGGTGGCTGTAGCTGAGTTTCCCCCTTTTTTTTTTTTTTTTTTTTTTAGTTGAAGACAGTTGAAGACTGTAAAACGTGTAAAACAAAAAAAAAAAAACATGTAAAATAACAAAAGCATTGGCCACTGCGTCTGCAGCGTTCCACTTGCTGAAGACTTGACTAAAATTGAGACCCACAACAAGCAAGAGCTGATGGTCGGTGCAGTGAAGGCCTGGGAGAGCATCACCAGGCAATATACAAAGATGTGACTTCAGGCAGTCATTGAGTTCAATGTATTTCCCTCAAAATATTAAGACCTTAATTATCTCATGGGTATTTATTAAAACTCCCTGATTCCTCCTTCGTTCTTATATAAAAAAAACAACAGGTGGCAATATAACCCTAACTGTAAAGTTTTGCTGGCCAATCAGAAGCCTGGAAATAGTTATTACTGGTTCCAGTAGGCTAACAACAATGGCACATCAAAGCTAAAAAATTTGTTTTCCCTGTCTGCATGTCCATACTGAAAATTGAGTTTCAGAACATATTCACCCTGGCAGAGGTTTTGCAAAGGGTCCCTTTTCAATGACCTAAAACAGAGTTTGCGTGTGGGAGAATACGCCTAAATGTGATGATTTTGGTTGACATCATGTGTATCTGTCCAAATGCTGTTGAACCCCTAAACTTCTGGCACCGTGTTTTAAAAGGTTATATATCTCCCCCATAGTTCCATCTGTATTGATGTAAACCTACTTAAATGAAAGCTTAAATTAAAGACTTGGCACTTCAATTTAGTGTCCATTATTTTATTTCAAATTGAATGTGCTAAAGCACAGAGCCTGAAGTACAAAAAAATATGTAACTGTCTAAATAATTGCAGTATGTATATATTTTTTTGAAAATCAAGTTGTTTTTTTGTTTTTTTGTGTCTAAGGTGGCAGTTATCTTGAGGTTGGAGATGAGAGCTGTACACACATGGTGGTGGAGGAGAACTCAGTAAAGGAGCTGCCATTTTCTCCCTCCAGAAAGCTCTTTGTCGTCAAACAGGAGGTAGGCGTTCAGGGGTTTTTTGGTGTCCACACTGATATGAAATATCTTTTGGCAAAAGTTTCTAATATGTATAGAATTTAATATTATGTAATTTAATATACATGTAGAGAGTCTTAGAATTAATTGAATTTGATATTTTATACATTACTTACTAACATTGTGGAAGAAAGATAAAAGACTAGAAAGGAAAATGTGTTGAGATCGGAAAGCCACTAAACATCTCTGAATACCTCAACGGGATTGCAGAACAGCATGAACAATACAGAAAGAGTTTAGTTTGTTTCTAAAGACACAAGTTTGATACCACTGTGATACTGGTCAAGTACTATCTTGACATAAGAGAATAATTGGAATACTCTGAGGTTTCAGGAGGATACGCACACAATGGGAAAAGAGGAAAATAATGAATCCTCTCAGTGATTTCATCCTAAACACAATATCGAATGATCATATGAGTAGGATCTCTTAGGTCAAACCTCAATCGATATGGTCTCTGCTCTCCCCCTCTTTCTCTGTGCTGTCAGAGAGGGTTGTCAATAGTAGATTTCCCCTTCCATCGTTTGAATAATTTGAACCAAGGTGGAGTGGTGGGTTAGTTGCTTTTGTAACCCCACAATCAAAACAGCCTTTTCTTTACTCTGCCTGTTTTGCTTTTCAAAGAAAATTGTATGCCATTATAGTATCAGAAACCTTTTTTTTTTTTCATCCACCTCTGTCTTAATCCAGGGGTCAGTAAAAACAATTTTCTCTTCTGTGGCAGTGGTTCTGGGGAAGCATTCAGATGGATGCTCGGGCTGGAGAGTCCATGTACCTCTATGAGAAGGTGAGTGTATGATAGGTAATGTTAATTAATGTGTATTAATTCAAGACAAATGTACTTACATTCACCTGAAGAATACTGTACACTTTTACAAATTCAATACAGAAATACAAGTACAGAAAAAAAAAACTTTTTGTTTGCATTTCGTAAGAATTCTATGCAAACAATATAAAGGTACTGAATTACCTTTGTCCTTTAAATTCTTTTTGTCAAAAATATTTCTTAATAATAAACACTTAGTATTAAGAACTGCTCCCATTCCTATTTCAGTACTTATCATTTCTTTTAGTATAGAGCTATTTAATTAGTTTGAAACCAAACGAAGGACCCCTATTCAGACTCCTTCAGCATCTCCAAGAGGGTGATTTCATTCTCAGGGTTGTTTGTGCATTTTCTTTTTGAAAGTTAAAGGATAAGGATTATTTCAACCTTGCTGATTTCCCATGAATGTGGCCATTGTGGCTCTGTGGGTGTGCACTCGCCACCTCCGTTGTAGAGACTCAGAGAAACAAAGACTTGTGCAAAATAGTGTATAGTATAAGTGTAAAGTATATTGGGGCAATCAGTGTGATCCTCCTACAGCTTTTCCAAATATTTTAAAATAATTAATAATGAATAATTGCAATCACTTGTTTCAGGTCTGACTAAGAGTAAACACAGAAATTAACAGCAGGGAACAGCCATTATGCTGACTTTATAGGGATCTACCTCCAGGGAAACTTGCTGGCTGACCTGATCACTCTTCATAATGCTACACTGAGATGTCTCATTCTTTTTATTTTTGACATTTTACACCCAGGCTTAATTATCTAACAGAGTTGGACTTTCTCTCAGCTAATTGTAATTTCAAGTCATAGTGCATCCTGGAGTATAACCAGATGATGGTGTTTTATTGATGCTGGGACACACACATTGTAATTCCCCACAACGGAATAGGAGAGTGTGAAGTTAGCAAGGAGTAAAATGATGGTCCGTAGAGTTAATTTGGTGGCCATCACTGCCTCGTCACCATCCATGAAACACAGGGAAGCTGTTTACAGCCCTAAGAAACAACCAGCTATGATGCCACATCAAGATTTATGTCCATATCAGATTGATGTGTCACACTATAATATGGTCAAAAACAGATTTCAGCTAATTTGTGTTGACTTATGGTGAATAAAGCTGAGATACTTATCTCGTGGAGTTTCCTATCTATCTCCTAACAGGGACAAAAACAGCCTGCATAAGAATTCAAACAGTGTCAAATCGTCAAGACAAATTTTGATCAAATTCTTAGTGTGACTGCTGCTATAACCCATGTTTACAAACCAACCAATCAGAATACAGCATGATCTGTAACAGAATACACTCTGCTACATATTTTACATGCTATTCCTGAATAAAGTTTGGGGGAAAAAACAAATCCATGTACACAAACGATGGAAGTGTTGAAGAAAAGAAAAAGTTTGTAAGACTCTGGCAAAGAAGAAAACGTTGCAGACATACATTTTCAAAACATAAGAGCAGCACATCCCCATTTTTCCTGTTTTTTATTGAAATTCAAGCAGTTCAAGTCTGGTGATTAACCTTAAATTTTAAAAGGTAATTAGGGATTAAGAAATTGGTTAAATTACAGTTTTCCAGAAGCAATCAACGCAAATGAAGGCTTGAAAGTAAATGCAAACAATTCCTACAGGTTGGTGCCCCAGCCTCTGTCTGTACAAAGGCATTGTTGGAACAAACTGTGTTTTTACACCCTCTGATGCATTATTAGGACAATAATAATAATATAATATTGCCATCAGAATGGTGAGAAAGAGGCAAGTAACAAAGGAAGACAGACTGGTTTGTGAGGGGTTCTTCCTACAGCAAAATAATGACCCAAAACATTAAAAGAAAAGAACTAGATGGTCGCTTCACATGATGGAAGACCAGCAGAGTCTCCAGACTTAAACCCCATTGAACTGGTTTGGGATGAACTGGACAAAGGGTGAAAGCAAAGCAACACATTTTGGGAACTTGTGCTACAGTGTTGGTATGAACTTTCCAAACAATGTATCATTTAATTTGTAGAAAGAACGCCGCAAGTGTTTCTTCGTTGATTGAGTCAAACATTTAGATTAAATTTAGGATTTAAGATTCCATTATTCCTTTTTTTGGTTTAAATCCTTATTATTAATTTGTTCTGTGCTTTAATCTCAGAGTAGACAGACATTACAGTATGTAAATTTCAGTAACAACTGGATAAATAAAGGTGTTCTAAAAGTTTGACCGGTGACCTACATTTTTCTGTTTTATGTAGTAGTGCTACATTTCACAATGCATTCATCTCTCAATCTGACAGCCGCAAACTGATATTGTACAGTCTGACACAGATTGAGACCAGGAATTTATTAGACCCATCTCGCACAGTGTAACATGCACTAAACTTACTCGATCATTGTTGTGAAACAGTCTAAGGCCCACGTCATGCTTGGCATTAACATGCATCTTTGGTGATGCAAACACGAGTGGGTAGCCCAAGTACATCAATTCACACATGGCATTAGAATGCATCATCACTTGTGATTGGATCTCACTTCACCTCCTTTGTGCAAATAAACATGTAAATCATTTCTGTTTTCAAAGACCAAATACATTTTTATTTTTAGCCTGTGGGAGGCAGCAATGTGCTTCCCATGTTTAGTCTACTGGAAATTAAAGAGAAATAAAATAAATTTAGACTGGTTCATTGTGGACGAAGCCAGCTTATGCAATTTGAGAACCAATTGAATGATTGCATACTTCTGCTTATGCAGATAACTCCAGTTGAGTAAGCAGTCCTTCAATGAGGTCTAGGACACATTCGCATACACACTGCCAAAGACCACCTCTGAATGTGGTCTAAATGATTGGATCTCAATGCGTCCGCAATGCGTCTTGGGTGCATTCACACCTGTACTTACAGCTGTCCACTTGTATTGGATCACAAAAGACACATGTTAATGCCGGGTATGAACAGGGCTTAAAGGCACCTTTATGGAGTTGCCTAGTTAGCATCTTTATCAACTGACTGCACCCTTAAAGCAAAATTTAGACATTTGGAATAGCTGCCATCTGTTCCACCATATAGTTGAGCTCCAGATCCAGTTAAGTCAGAACAAAAGCATTGTACAACTAGTTATCAAGATTTATACATGAGAAAAAGATCGTATGACATTGACGATTTGCCTCCCTCACTGTTCAACAGATAATTGTATTAATTGCAAAAAGGTTTTACTTCAAGATGTTTTCATTTTTTTCCTCACATTTTCCCATATCATAATTTGCGAGACATGCAGATTGCACTCTTGTGGCTGTCTTTAATTTACTCGTCTTGTATTTTTCTCGTTGTCCCTTTCTACTTAAGAATGACAGCCCTGCCATGAAGAAGGCGGTGTCTCTCCTGTCCCTCACAACCCCTAACAGTAACCGTAAGCGTCGGCGCCTGAGGGACACACTGGCTCAGCTCACCAAGGAGACAGAGATCTCCCCCTTCCCTCCACCACGCAAAAGGCCGTCAGCAGAGCACTGCTTGTCCACGGGTTCTCTGCTAGACATCTCTAACACCCCTGAGACATGCAAAGCCTTGGCAGGTAAGACAAAAATGAGGGAGGACTGTAAAACACCAGCATGGTGCAAGTCTGAAACCCCTTTTCTTTCTCTGGTCTATGGTTATACCATTTCTGGGTTATACTGATGCAAAAATGCAATACCTTAAATGATATTCTCTCATGTGACTATGGTTGATTCTCTCTCTTTCATAAGAGAACAGTAACAAGTTTAACCCCTCTTCATTCTAGAAGACAGAGTAGGAAATGGTTCAGAGAGCAAAGGATACAATATAATGACCAGGAATAGGATGGTAAGAAGAAAGAAAAACAGGAAATGGAGGGTTAGGACAGACAGGGAAGAGTCGAGGAAAAGGTCCTACCTGAGTACAAGTACCCTTCAGCAACCAGAGGAGCAGCAGCAGCAGCCAAGAACTTCTGCAGGTCAGGTTTTGCTTCAAGAGTAGGATTGTGCTGATATTGTTAGCAAATATTTGTTGTGTGCAAAACAAATGATCTACTGCCCTCACAGCAGGGACACAAAATGGATGAACGGGATTAAAATAAATGAAAAAATGTATCAGTTATACATGTATCTCCATAAAGCATTCGCTGCACCTTGCCGCTATTCAGACATAAAATATAGCATAATATATTAGCATTTTTAGTTTGTATTTACACAACTGTTTTTGATGTCTCCATCAGAATATTACAATTGAAACTAATTTACAGATATTTACCACCTGCGAAATGCTTTAAAAATAGGGGAATGGCTTATGTAGATTTTGTTAGGATAAAGAGGAGTCTGATTTTCATCTATTCTGGTTATTCTAAGGAAGTGGTAAAATTTTGGATTGATATTTAAAAACAAAAAAAATTATTTCTGTGTATAACTCAAAATTTTATAGTTGCCCTTTAACTATAATATGTGTGGATTTGAGGGATGATGAAGAAGGAAAAGACCTGAACAACATTATCATCATGATTGGGGAAGTTTTATTTAAAGCTACAAAAAGACAACAGTTAAACACTTAATGTTCCAAAAAATTTTTTCAAGTATGAGTGGATTCTTGAAAGAGACATTAGGAAGAATAAAGAACAAAATAAAATTTTTGCGCATGGCTGGTATATTTTGATTCAGGGTGACGATTAGAGTTAACATGACAAAATGGTTAACTATGAAGAAAACTATTGAAATTTTTGTTCTTGCTAGCCGTGAGGAGGCTGTATGAGAGTTCCGTTTTTAGTTTGATGTTTCCAATGGGAAATGGAATAACTTACTTTTATGTTTTTATATTTTGTTGTTGTTTGTTCTTATTTTGTTTGACGTTTGCAGCTGGTGATGTTATGTACATGTTTATATATTGCTTCTTTGTTATTCATTATGTTAAAGTTCTTATTTCCTATTTTATGTATATGCTGTTTGTGCTTTTGACCTTATGTTAAACAAAAACAGTGCCGCAGTAGACAGGACAGGCTGTGAATTTATGTTGTGTTCTGATGACTCTAGAAAATTCAGTAGAAGTAGCTTTGTTGATTCAGCCCTAATTTCATCATTATTGCGGAATGAAAAAAATTGGACACCTGTCAGTGTCTTTGCTTCAATGCATTATTAAAAACTTTCTGTCTTCCTTACTGCCTGTCTTGTTACTCCAGAGAGTTCAAAGCCATCCAGAAGTTCAACTCCGGTTGTGTCCAAGCAGTCTGCCAGGTGGCATGTCTCCAAGGAGCTCTACCAGACTGAGAGCAACTATGTAGACATTTTAAGCACCATTCTACAGGTAGCTGTGTGTGTGTGTTTGTGTGTGTGTTTGCAGGATGTGCACATCTCTAAAACTCCCTCACAGGTTGGCCTGTTGGTTGCCCCTGACATCAGTTTCTGGCTAAGCTATAACCAAAAGTGTTTTTGTGTCTGTGTGTGCACCTGTATTTGTGTGTGTGTGCATGCTTGCTCTTCCTTAGCCTGTCATATCAGTTGGTCCCAGCAGAAAGTCAGGCAGCTGACCAGTGAGGAAGAAAATGACCTGCCCTCCCCGTCTCCTTCCCCTTCAAAATCTTTCACTCTTTTTGTGCCTTTTCTTTACTATCTTTCTTAGGCTTCCTTCATTTTGTTGTTTGCTTCCTTTTCATTAAATCTTTCACTGTCTCACTTTTTGCTTCAAAAATCTTTCCTCGATTTTTGTCATCTGTCTGTCCTGTAATCTTTTGTCTCTGTTGTAATCTGTTGGGATCAACTGCTTCTTGTCCTCAATAAAAGCTTATTGGTTAACTAAATCTGGTAATGTAAGGTTAGCTCTTTGGTGTTTTCTGCCTTGAATCTAAAAAGTAACTCACCACATGCTGGTAAAATCACCTTCACTTTTTCACTTCACAGTTACACAGATCGTATAAGCCCATGTTCAGATGGGCAGCAGATGATAAACTGATATTTAGTCTTCATTTTTCAACTTGTCACAACAGTACACAGGTTGTTTGCAAGAATTTTGGTTAAAGCAAAATTTGCTATTCCTTTTTTTCTGTCTTCTTTCACAAATGATGGTTGTGAAAAATGAATTAATTTACTTGGATGAAGAATAAGAGCCCAAGTACTCTCAAATTATATAGCTGGGTTAATTTACCTTAATAGTATGATAAATGCCACCACAAATGGTCAGAATATCTGGAAAGATTTCCCTGTCATTGCGAGTATGGCACTAACATAGTACAGTGTATTAATGGAGAGCAAATCATTTCAGATTTTTTTTCTTTGTGATATATATGATCCCTGTATTCAGAGCTGATGGCATGTCCACATTGGATCATGAGCTATTCCTTTCCTTCTCCATACTCTTGCTTCCAATCATTTGGATATAAGTTAAAATTGGTTTCATCCAAAGAATCTTGTTCCAAAACTGGGTAGGCTTTTTAGATGTTTTCTTGAGTGTCACCATGGTTTGTACCTTGTTGTAAACACTCTGTATTTACAATCATGAAGGCGTCTCTTGATTGTAGACTTTGCCAATGATATGCCTACCTCCTTGAGAGTATTCTTGATCTAGCTAGCTGTTGTGAAGGGGCTTTTTATCACCATGGAAAGAATTCTGCAATCATCCGCTTTAGTTGTCTTCTATGGTCTTCCAGGCCTTTTAGTGTTGCTGAGCTGACCAGTGTATTCCTTCTATTTAAGAATGTACTAAATTGTTGAATATGGCACTCCTAAACTTTCTGCCATCCAATGTGATGGATTTGTTTTGTTTTTTCAACCTAATGATGGCCTCCTTCATTTGCATCGACACCTCTTTGGACTGCATATTGATAGTTCCCATGAACAGCTACCAAATGCAAATTAAACACTTGGAATCAGCTCAAAACCTTTTATCTGCTTAATTTGTCATGAAAAATATGAGGGAACAGGCCATACCTGGCCATGGAACTGATCAATTGTAAATTGACGAGCTATGTTTAGGTTATGCTTCTGCATGTATTCTATCAGCTCCCCAGTAAAAAAGTGTTGATGAGTGAAATGTAGTGATCACACAGTAACTATACTCCCCAAATAGTGCAGTAAAATACATTATTTTACCCTGTTTCTACACAGTCTTCAGTATAGAGTATATGATATGAGGTCCAGTTGCAGTTTCAACTCATCAGTTACTTCTTCGTCAGCTCTATTTGGCAGTTAAAGAAGATAAATAAACACAAGGTGCAGTAAAGCAAGGCATGACCTGCTGTCAGGGTACGGTCTACGATTTTTCTATAGATGATAGTCATTAAAACGGTCCAAAATAAGTTATCTGTCAGTCTCCATAACGTCATGTTTACTGCTTTTGGTTTGTTTTTTAATAAGTCAGTGTGAACATAATTCGGACTTGAACTTATAGTCAACAGTATTTCATTTTTTTTTTTCCTTGGTCTGGACCTACAGTTACAACTACACCTACAACATCAGTTGTATAGCTGACCTCAAATGCTGACTGTCACTAAGAGATTTAACCTGAGAAGCAAACTGAAGGAATAAACACATTAGGTTACATCTTAAGAGCATGTATATGAAAATACAGCGTGAATACCTGTTAGATGAATATTTTTGCTGTTCTAATGAAACATACTGTATTATTGAATCCAAGTCTTTGAAAGCATTTTACTCATTGATATTTTGATTTTTGTGCAACTTTGTGTGACATGCTAGTTCATTTTTCATTCATTTATTTGTGTGTGTTTGTACACTTCTGTCATATCTTGTGTCATATCTTTTTTTAGTATTTCAAACATCCATTGGAAAAAGAGGGGCAGGTAGGCGGACCCATCCTGGCCCAAGAAGAAATTAAGACAATATTTGGCAGCATCCCAGACATCTACGAGGTTCACACCAGAATAAAGGTAGTGTGCCCAAATGGCCAAATTATTATGATGGTGTCATTTTTGGCCTGCTGTTGTTGATCTGTTATTTTCTATGTATGACGGTTTGTATTTATCAGAATGACCTTGAGGACCTCCTGACAGACTGGTTAGAGGACAGGAGTGTAGGAAACATTATTCTCAAATATGTGAGTTCAAAGAAATCTGTTAATATGCAGAATTTATTTGCATATTTTTATGTTTATACAAGACTCTTAGATAACACCGCCAAAACCTCATACCTGTATCTGTGTGGATCTTCCTCTTGATGACCTGTCCTCATCTTTCCAGTCTAAAGAACTGGTGAAGGCCTACCCACCCTTTGTCAACTTTTTTGAAATGAGCAAGGAGACTGTTGTTCGATGTGAGAAACAAAAGCCACGCTTCCATGCTTTTCTCAAGGTATGATCTTTTCATTTGTACTGAATGTATGTGTTTGCCTGGCTGGTGGATTTCACGCACAGTACATTTTTCATAAGAGACTTGCAAGAGGTGAGAAACAAAAACAATAAGGAAGACCTTTCGTTATATGACGGTACTTAATTTTAAGGGATCGAAGCCAAACAGATTGGGAACCACTGGTCTTAACTATGTTACAGAGATGATGTACATTAACCGTAGGTGGATTGATGAGGTTATAGTTCGTGGTGCTGCTGTGAAGTAATGTCTTCTTGTCACTTGTTGCAATAGGCATGTCACAATACCAGAAATTTGGTAGTTGTACCAATGAACCATTGAACCATTCTCGATCAAATTCAACACCATGGCAAAAGGTAGAAAAAAGATAGAGGCTGCTGCACACACAATGTGCTAACACACGCCCACACAGACACATACACACACCCCTCCATATAGTCAGTGTGCAAGCAGTAGTTTAGATTGGCTAACACGGTGACAGATCAATAGTTTGAAAAATAAACATTGGCATTTGTGTGTGGAGCATTGCCATAACAGATGTCAGCTGTCGCCATTCACAACCAATAGTGTTAACATCTCAGGATATTTTGCCAACATGTCATTAATATCAAATTAGCAACTCAAACCTACCTTTTCAGAATTTTTGCGTTGAGTTTGTACCAAAGTGTCCGTTCTTGTGACACCCCTATGTCCCAGGTTATAGCATTACATTGGACAGTTTTTCAGAGTTTTCATTTGATGGATTTTCAGAGTTGAAAGTAAACATTATGTCATAGAAATATGGCAAACGTTTGAGAAAAGTGGGAACAATAAACCCAGTTATGTGTGACAGAAATATGTTGTTCTTTTTTATCCCTTTATGTGACCCCTCATTTATCTCCTGACCCCAAGGTCCAGAACTGTAGGAAAGTTCCTCTAGTGCCTTTACATGTAGTTTAGATACAGGGTTATAGTCAGTGTACTCAAGCAAACTGATTTCTTAAATGTCATGTAAATAAAAAATCTGGGTAGGGTATTAAAGAAACCTAATTTCCCAGCTAGATTTCTCCTGGAGATTGCTGAACTCTGGGCTTTGGTTTGTAATTGGCTTTATTATACATAGGCATGTACAGAACAAAAGACTTTAGGCAGGGAGCAGTGGGATGGAAGGAAGGATCATTAAACGTAGCAATGCATCCTCACATTTACAACAGTTCCATCCCAGGTGTGACTAACACTGAAACTGTAAGTAGTTTTTAGAAGTCTCTATTAGGTTTCCAGAGTTGAGCATTTGACTGTTGACTTCTAAGAGAGTTTTTTAGTTGAAGAACAAAGGCGATAATGCTGATACACGGAAATTTACCAAATGGGTTTTATATATATAAATTATTGATATCGCTATGAAGATTATAATGCCAAAAAAATTCTAAAATAATGCACTATTCCTAAAACCTCCCCAGTCACCAGATCTGACTCCAGTAGAACAACAGCAGAACAAGATTGGAAGCATGAATGTGCAGCTGACAAATCTGCAGAAATGATTTGATGCAATCACGTCCACAGGGCCCAGAATCATGATAGGAATGTTTCCAACATCTTGTGGAGTCCATACCATGAAGAATTTCGGCTGTTTTGAGAGCAAAGGGAGACCCTACCCCAGTACAGTGTAGTGTATATATAGAGTGCTTTTGAGTCTATGTAGCCTTTTTTAATCTCTGTGTTGTCATCAGGACATGCCCATTCACTGTGGGTTGTTCAATTAAAATTGCATAAAGCAGTGATAAAGTGAGTAAAATGGTGGGGATATAGTGCAAAATGCTTTTGTTTCCCATCTCAATGTGTCATTAGGTTCAAACAAACACAAGTCACACTAGGACTTAAATTTTACAGATCAACCAAGCCAAGCCGGAGTGTGGCAGGCAGACACTGGTGGAGTTGCTCATCAGACCTGTACAGAGACTGCCTAGTGTGGCCCTTCTTCTTAACGGTAAAACACAAACACGCACAAACTCACATCGCTTTGTTACAATAGTTAAGAAAAAACCCATTGTGCTAATTACATATATTACATTGATACACGTCTGTAATTTCTCTTTTTCGCTATTCTTTTCTACTCACTTATGTCTACGATTTTTTTTTTATCTCTTCCTGCCTGTCTATTTCCTTCCGAACTTTCCCTTTCTTCCAACATTGCAGACATAAAGAAACATACGCCAGATGACAACCCTGACAAGATAACACTCGAGAAAGCAATTGATTCTCTGAAAGAAGTTATGACGTGAGTTGGCCTGACCTTACCCCCTTTTTGAGATGATCACACAGTCAGCATTGCTTGATCATTTCCAACACCTCATGTGAGCTCTCTCATCATGAGCCTTGACCATTCAACTTGGAATAATTTAGCCAAGAGTTGGCAAGAAAGATTTTTAAGACTTGAAATACACTCACTGAGTACTTTATTAGGAACACTTCTACACCTTTTTATTCATGAAATTATCCAATCAGCCAATCATGTGGCAGCAATGCAGTGGATAAAATCATGCAGATACAGGTAAGGAGCTTCACTTAATGTTCACATCAAACATCAGAATGGGGGAAAAATGCGATCTCAGTGATTTTGACCGTGACATGATTGGTGCCAGATTTGCTGGTCGGAGTATTTCTGACACTGCTGATCTCCTGGGACTGTCACATATAACAGTTACACCAGTCTAGACATGAAACCCTGAGGTGGATGGGATACAACAATAGGCGACCATGTTGGGCACCACTCCTTTCAGTTTGAGAACAGAAATCCGAGGCTGCGGTTGCCACAGGTTCATCAAAACTTTACTGCTGGAAGACTGGAAAAATTAAGCCAGGTCTGATGAATCGTGATATCAGATGAGGCACGCATATGGTGGAGTCCGAATTTGGTGTCAACAACATGAATCCCTGGGCGCAGTTTGCACTGTGTTAACAATCCAGGCTGCTGGTAGTGGTGTAATGCTGTGGACCCCTTCATACCAATCATAAATTTTTTGAATGCAGCCTATCTGAATATTTTGTTGACCGTGTGCACCGCTTTATGGCCACAATTTACCCTTCTTGTAATGGCTACTTCCATCATGATAATGCACCAGTCACCATATCTAAATCCAGTACACCTTTGGAATGTGGTAGGATGGTAGATTGGCAGCATCAATGTGCAGTTGACAAATCTACAGAAATGATGGGATGCAATCATGTCAACTTGTAGCAGAATTCAAAGGAATGTTTCCAACATCTTTTGTAATCCATGTCAAGAAGAGCTGACGCTGTTTTGAGAGCAAAGGGAGGCCCTACCTAGTATTTGTATGGTGTCCCTAATAAAGTGTATTTGACACCACTGAACTGAGTGCCTTTTACAATAGTCGTGAACTTTCAAACAATGTACTGTATTAAATGTACAATTGTAGAGGTTAGTAGGGAGGATAGAGTAGAGTATATTACATATATTTGGCTATTTAAATGCATGTTTTTCCCCAGGATTATGCTTACCTGACGTGAAAGATGCTCCCATTCTTTAAGTTAATTCTCTGTGAGTCATTGATGCAAACAACACGGAACTACTCATACAGTCTGTTAAAATTGGTTTTCAGCTGGTGATCATCAAATTAACTCTTCCATTTCCACCTGACTCTGATCATTTCTACTTTTCAAACTTGTAAAAACTGAGGTTTTCTTTCTTCCCGATATTGTGAACTACTGCTTTGATAAGTTGAAATACAATTTTTTATTTTAAAAATAATTAGTGTCGATTGATGGGCAAAAAAAAAGCGCAATTCTATCAATTTAAATTTAAATCCACAACACAAGTGTAAAAAAATTGAGCAGTCTGAATACTTTCTGAATCCACTAAATACAGTATATCAAATGATTTCTTCTGACATCAGCAAAGGTGCTCTTTATTTTGGAGGAGGGTGGCACCTCCACCATAAAACCCTGAAATGCTAATCATAAATCTGTACTTGAATAATTCGTCCTGTGATTTCTGTTTTACTCTGGAAGTTGGAAAATCAAATATTGTTAACTCTTAATGTTCTCGTATGTTTTGCCATATTCCATCTGGTCTAGCTTTGTGATCCAACCATGCGCAATCGACTTGTTGATTATTTTCCTTGTCAATTATATATGAATAATCAGTGAATGCTTACCCTGTAAAAGGTTGGAAAATAGCCATTACATTTTCCCATAGTCCAAGGAGATGTCTTTAAATTGCTTGTTTTTTTTCTATCCAATTGTCCAAAACCCAAAGATGTTCAATTTACAATGCTATTAAACAGAAATAAGCAGCAATTCCTCAGACTTGAGAGGGTGGAACCAGAAAATGTTGAGCATTTTTCCTTGATAAATGTGTAGCTTGCAGGCCTTCTGAACAGCAACCAAGATTTGTTTACCATTACTCAATAGTAATATAATTTATTCTGCATGCTTCTAATGTACAGTATATTGAGTTGGTGACTGTTACCTTTAAACCCCTTTAACCTAATTTACGCCGGTAAAATTAACTAAATAAAACAATATACTTACAAAAATTATGTCACTATCCAAATACTTAATGGAACCAAACTGTATATAATAGTCACCAGGGAGAAAGCAAAATGTTAGCTCCACAGCTAGCACACCTAATGATGTCCACTGTCCAAACATGCTAGCTTAGTAGCATGCAGCTTTTAGCCTAGCTGTAAAACTCTACACAATAACTCCAAACTTTCCAAAAACACTACTTTTACATCTTAAACATCAACAACAGCCACTTACTGCATTCCGCTTCAGTAATACTCTTATCAAAACTTATCGAAAAGGATTGGGTCTTTCTCTGCACATTAATCCTGCTTCTCTCTGTCCTTGCATCAAGAGACGGCAAGGGAGCAATTTGCTTTCACATAACCTTGCATCTCATTCTGCTGTTGTTTTTCTCACCCCCCCAGCCTGTCAGTAGCTTAGGAACTTGACATTGCCTCTTCACCAGCTAATTATGAGGTAGAATGCAAACAAACAGGTGAAAGTAAAACAAGCAGGCTAGTTTTTAAGCCCATCACCACGTGTAAACCCCTGTACCTTCCACACAAACTGCTTATGTACTAAAATTGGATTGAATTATGCTGCTTTCACTGTCTTCAGTAAATTGCAATACTCAGTATAAGCCGATACAGACATTAACAGACCCTGCATTACATCTCAAATAAGTAAACACATTGGCAATACATACAATATCCTAGGGTTAATGAAAGAAAGTAACCCTGTGGGTTACAAATGACTGAGACAGGTGATGGATTATCGAAATTGTTGTTTTTTCGTTTTTGTTTTTGTTTTTTTGTTTTATTGTTAGTCAACTAATTGATTTATTGGCTAATTGTTTCAGTACTAGTGAGATGAGCAATAACATTATTAACTAACTTCCCCTCTCATTTCCCCTCAACCAGTCACATCAATGAGGACAAGAGGAAGACTGAAGGCCAGAAGCAAATCTTTGATGTTGTTTATGAAGTTGATGGCTGTCCTGTAAGTTTGAGGATTGCTATTGTTTGCATGTCTGTGGTTGTTTAGACCAAGTGCTATAATCTTTTTATTCATGTTATTCCAAATGAAAAAACAAACTGAAATTATGGGGCTCTGCACATTGTCCCTGAAAATAGATTTATTGTAGGCTCCCTACAGATCAGTCAAGTCATAGTTTGAAACCGGAATCTCTTCTTCACAAAAGTATTCAGACCGTTTGCTGTCGTGTTCGAAATTGTGGTCAGGTGCATCCTTTGCTTTAATTATCCTTGAGGTATCTAGAGCTTGACTGGAGTCCACCTGTGACAAATTGAATTGAATAGACAGTTTAGAAAGACACACACGTCTATATATAAGGCCCTACAATTCATTGCATGTCAGGACAAAAACCAAGCCATAAAGTCCAATGAACTCTTTATAGACCTCTGTTGTAAAATTATGGCTAGGTATAGATCATGGCAGGGGTATGAAATTATTTCTAAAGCTTTGACTGTTCCCATGAGCATAGTGGCTTCACTAATTGAAAAATGGAAGAAGTTTGGAATAGGGATGTGTGTGATTAGTCTAATAAACAATTAAACATTGTTAACTTTGCTAGTCGGCTCCAGAACTACTGGTCGGTATTTCTTTTCGGTTAAACCCCCTCTCCCCATGCTTGTGCTCGGACGTTGTCAACTGGCAAGGTGGAAACTGGGAGAGATGACATCTTGTAAAACCAGCTTGTTTTAGCAGTGTTTTATCCAGAAAATGAAAACAAGGGTGTATGTAAACTGTGTCAAAATTACCTGGCACATAACCACTCGACCCGAGTAATGCATAACCACATTCAGCACAGGCATGTGGACTTAACCTCCAAGGACAGAAGTTTGCTGGTGCTAGCACTGATAACATTAGCCACACTAGGAAAACTATTATAACAAGCAGTGTTGACATTAATTACCTAGACTGTGGCGCCCACCAGTCTAATTTGTCCCACAATGAGTCATAATGAACCGAGAATATTTTTTTACACTTCTCATTATAAAAAAAGATCTATAACCTGTAACAAAGACGGTGTACACAGTACACCATATGGTCCACTGTGTGTGGTTGTGTATATATGCATGTATCTAAATGTATAAATATATGTTTATACATATTGTATGTGTCTGTGCGTGCATTTGTGTGTGCGTATCTGTGTGTGTGCATATGTGCATGCGTGATAGTGTGCATATTTGTGTGCGTGCGTGTGTGTATGTATGTATATATATGTGTGTATGTGTGTACATGTATGTATATATGTGTGTGTGTGTGTGTGTATAATATATGTATGTGTATTTGCTTTTATGTGTGTACATAGTAGTATTGTCAAATGTATATTTCCCACAGAGAAAAAATTAATTCTGTATTATTCAACATAACATGAATAACCCATGGCTGGTTTTTGTCCTCTGCAGGCAAACTTGCTTTCATCCCATCGCAGTCTGGTCCACAGAGTAGAAACAATCGCCCTGGGAGACCAGCCATGTGACCGTGGAGAACATGTCACACTCTTCCTCTTCAATGACTGCCTTGAGGTGTGAATGTACACGAACACTAATAACTTTTGACTATTTTACACAGAACATATTCACACCTGATCTACCTGCTTCACCATAGTCTAATCTGAAGGTCTTCCCCTTACATTGAAACTATCTTCAATCCTTATTTGAGTCTTCACCTACCTTCAAGTATAAATGTAAAGTTTTATTTATTTATTTATTTATTTTATTTTTTTTTGAAGACTTGGTCAAACAACATTTAATTGAATCACTCGCACCAAGGAACAAAGTTAATAAACACAAATACCCCATTGTTGTTATCCAACTTTGTTGACCTCGAGCCAAAAGGTCAACCCATACACTGTTGACCAATACATTCTTGATGGTGCTGACCTTTGCGGGCACAGAGAGCTAGAGTTCAAAATGGGTCATTACATTTTGCAATCTAACAGAAGTAGCTTAATTGCTGTGTTGCACCACATACTTGTATGTGAGGATTAACTTAATACTAGAACCATCTTTTTGAGTTTGTAAATGACATGTACATTTTTTTTTTTTTTTCATCTTTCCATCCTGGTCCCATTTTTATATACTTTATTGGAACACTTGCAAACGTGCAATTGACAGTAACAGTAGAAACACTACCTCTACTACTTGTAAGCTATACATTTCAAAAAGGCAGTTCTTTAACTATCTCTACGAGGAGTCACTATATCACTAATCTTCTAAAGCTACATATTTTGCGAAGATACACATGAATTTTGCTACCTTCTGTTGTGAATAGGCCTTAATGCTGCAGTTAAAGCTCACATGAACATCAGAATGGGGGAAAAAATTTGTTCATTGTGACCTTTACTGTGGCATGATTTGTTTGTGGCAGATGGCTGGTTTGAGTAATTCTGAAACTGCTGATCTCCTGGGATTTTCACGCATAATAGTCTCTAGAGTTTACTCAGAATGGTGCAAAAAAACAATACAACATCCAGTGAGCGGCAGTTCTTCAGACAGAAACACCTTGTTGATCAGAAAAATCAAAGGAGAATGGCCAGACTGGTTCGAGCTGACAGAAAAGCTACAGTAATTGTGATAACAACTCTATACAACTGTGGTGAGCAGAAAAGCATCTCAGAATTCACAACACTTCAAACTTTTAGGCAGATGTACTAAACCATTAGAAGGTGATGCTACAGGGTCATCACAACTGGGGAGATGAAGACTTGAAAAAATGAATCTCGATTCCTTTTGAGGCGCGCAGATGGTATGGTCTGAATTTGGTGTCAGCAACATGGACCCAATTTTGCCTTTTGTCAACAGTCCAGGCTGCTGGTAGTGGTGTAATGCTGTGAGGAATGTTTTCCTGGCACGCTTTGGGCCCCTTAATACCAATCAGTAATTTTTTGAATGCCATAGTGTATCTGAATATTGTTGTTGACCATGTGCATCCCTTTATGGCCACAAACCCTCCTTGTACTTCCCCACGATAATGCACCATGTCACAAAGCAAAAGATATATCAAACTAGTTTCATGAACATGACAATTGTTGAGTTCATTGTACTTCAGGGGCCAGTACAAGATCTTTGGAATGTGGTAATGGGAGATTGGCAGCATGACCGTGCAGCTGACAAATGGGCAGAATTGATGGGATGCAATCATGTCAACATGTACCAGAATCTCAAAGGAATGTTTCCAACATCTTTTGAAATCCATGCCATGAAGAATTGAGGCTGTTTTGAGAGAAAAGGGAGGCTCTACCGGGTATTAGTATGGTGTTCCCAATAAAGTGATTCGTGGGTGTATTTGAGAACACTGAACTTTTTGGGTGCAATTTCAGATCTTTTGAAGGTCATATTCAGTGCTGTATGTCATATTATGCACAAAACTTTGGAGCTGTACACAACTGCGTGCCTTTCACAATAGGTGTGCACTTTCAAGCAATGTACAGCATGAAATGTACAACTGTAAATGATAATAAAGAAGATACAGTTTTGAGAGTGAAAAAGGCCCTTTATGGTGTAATAAAGGGACGCGGTGAGTGTATATGTGATACAAATTTGTTATGTTGGTTGCAGTATTGGTATGTGGTGTGGTATTTAGAATTCACTAGAGTTCATCCATCAACTTTAACCACATCCAATAAATGATATACTCTATGTAGAAGTAAAATAAATAGCTGCATCACCGGAAATGCCTTTCTAATTTTATTACCTTGAACTCTGATATCATTTATCCAGTGATGTTAGGAAAAAGTCTCCCTAAATACGTCCATTTCCTACTTCTTTCTTTCTCTGTACGTTGTTTGTAAAGGGAATCTCAGCAGGGATCTCAGCATATTCTTAAACACATGCTGAGGTTCTTGTGCAGATTCAGTGGTGAGGCGGAAAGGAGCCTTTGGCAAAGTAACAAGATTGAAAAGGTAATCAATTCATTTGTGTGCAGTCTATCATTGTTGAGACAGTTAGTGTGTGCGATACTTAGCAAAGAGGCAGCGTAGGAACAGGGCAGACAATCATGAAAGAGATGATGTGGGTGTTGGCTTTGATTCAGGAGTGTTGGCGACACCTCCTAATGAGCCTGTGTGTGTTGAAAAGACACACTGACAGTTCACCATGTTGTCCTTTACATATATTGAGTGAATGTTGTTAGAGTGGTTTCCTCATTAGTCCCCTCCATCTTCACTAGTCACTGATTAACTCTTGCATTCATATAATCACATTCACCATGACAAAATAACAATGACCTATAATGTAGTATCCTATTTTATCCTCTCCAACTCTCTTGCTCTTCCTCCTTCCCTCCTTTGTCTTTCAGCTTTCTCAGCTCCTAATTAATGTGACAATAATGAGTTGCGTCGTTTACCTCTATGAATGCCTCACTGATTTAGTGCCAAGTAAACAACAGCAGCTTCACCTTCATACTGCAAAATGCACTAACACGCATTTCTAAATTGCAAGGACACACACTCATACGTACAGGATGTTGTTTGAAAGTTGCCCTCCCTACATTAACCTCCAAAGTTGCCTTCTCACTTTATGCATGTGTTTGGGGGTGTGTATGTGTCTCTGCAGATTGCAAGGAAGCGACACAAGGTGATCAATACGTTTAAGAGCCCGCTGGGACAGACAAGACCACCACCACCACTCAAACACATTGCACTGATGCCGCTGTCCCAGATTCGAAAAGTGCTGGACCTGCAGGACACAGACGGTAACACAGTGACAACATGCACACACTGCAAACTAATGAAGTTGCTGCTCATCACTCCATTTATATGCCATTTGAGTGGATAAACGCCCTTTTGGAGTGTCCCTGTAATACACCACAATGACAAACCAACTTCAACTTGTTTCAATTATTTGAAAACAGTTAAGTTAGTAGAAGCATTTTCCCAGTTTGTTCTTTCAAGGATGGGATCTAAGTCAGCTGCTAAAATCGTTTAATTCCCAATGTCTGTTTCTGGAAAATCTCACAACAAGCATGGATGTCATTTAAAATAATTTCGTAAATCAAGAATGGTCATTAGTAGCTGACTCAAAGGTTGATTTTCAGTTTCCTTTGACACACCAAGAAGAAATCGTTTCAAAATTCCTACCAACTTCTAATTTAAGTAAAGGATAGGTTTACAATTTTCAAATCTGTCTTAATTCAGCAGTCAGGTGCCCATATTAACATTGAAACAGGTTTTGCATACTATAATTATTTTTTCCTGTTTTCAAGTATTTTTTAGTAGAATATTGTTTTTGATTCTACCCCTCCACTGCAGCTGCACAAGTAAACCCTGTCTTTGGAAACAGAGGGAACTCCATACTTAAAAACACTAACTTTGGCAGATTTCCTCTTGATTTTCTCTAACTCAGACAACTGAAGCCTCGTGTAAGCTTCAGATAAACTTTTGAATATATTCTTGCATAAAATTAGGATTGTTTTTTGTTTTTGTTTTTTGTCGCCCCTCCAACACTTACATTGAAGGCACATTAGGAAGGGGTGTTTTAATGGCAAGTGTGAACATGAGGAATTATAACATTAAGTAAAACATATTCAATGTTTAAATAAGGACCTGACTATTACTTTAGAACAATTTTCAAAGATTGTGACCCTTTCTTTCAATTAGCTTGCATTTGTAATAAATCTTTGTAAATTGATTTACATAGTTGAAATAAACTTAAATCAGGAAATCCAAAACCAATAAGGGCAGAACGCTCAGCAAAATAGTCAACAGTCATGTAAGGTTTACACATCCCATAGTTAACGGGCTAAAAACATGTAAAGATTATAGTATCTTTAGTATGCATTAAGCTCAAATTATTAAGATTGAGACATGAACATAACTTGATTTATTGTGCTTTGATTGCAAAATGCCATGTCAGCAGAACTGGAAGTGGTATAGTTATGTCCAATTCCAATTTTATACCCTTGACTTCTCTGTGGTCACTTAAAGTTCATAAGTGTCCCTCCACATGACGGACATAATGAATGACAATGAGCTGACCACCTTGAGCTGTGTCCAAAATTACTCCCTCATTCACTAGTCCCCATAAAACAGACACTCAAAACTTGTATAGTGAGCAGTAAATTGAGAGTACAACTGTTGTCACCTAATTTTTGCATGGAAACTTCTTTCTTCCACTTTATAGTAAAGACAGTGATTTCGTAAATTCATGAATGAAATGCTCTTTCCCACTTGGACTGAAATGAGAGGTCCACACACATCTCATTCCCTCAATCCTATTAGTTTCATGTTAGAATTACATTTACTGAATAGCGGTCACTATCTCTTTAACATAGACCACTAGCATTGACACACTGTACCTACAGCACGTGACGGAAATCTGTTTTCCCTCTTAAGCAGCTATCAGTCCTGAATAATTTTATTTATTTATTTTATTTATTTTTGATTTGGCGACACCTGTAGTTACTGATGGTAACAGCAAATGCGGTTGAATGCTACAGATCAGAGTTCTAGGGCAGCAAAACAAACTATTGTGAAGCTGCAGCAGTAGGAAATGTTCGGTTTGCATTAGCAGTAACTAAATTCAGCATTTCTTTCGGGAATGTCGCCACAGACACCCAGTTCCTAATACTGCAAATATATAAATATTGTAATACTTTCATCAGTAGGCCATAGGCTCAGTCATCAGTCACCTCATTTGGCGAAAGATAGTGACTGAACATTTATTTAAATGAAAATCTTCAAGATTGCCACTTTAAGTTGGTTTCAGATATATTGTATCCGTAACGTAATGTCTTCTGCCTAGATAAAGAATAGTGCTGCTGTCACAATATTTTACTATAACAGAAATGGTGAATAGGTGAAAATGGGAAGGGCAAGCAAAGGTCAAACAAAAACCATCAGCATCATGGAAGAAACCCACAACAGAAATACGAATACTGGCGATAAGTGGGGCAGCAAAACGGTACAGGACAGCTAACAAATGTGAGGCAGGGATAATATTTTGAGATGACTTCACCATACATAGTAATATGCATCTCTTTATGGCCTTCCTAAGCGGCAGGGTTAAATATTTAAACATTTCTGTGAAGTAGATATATCCCTCATTTACTCTGCAGAGTCCTAGAGTTTTTACTGCTTAAAGACAGCTCCAGGATCCCACACTTCAAGATGCAGTATGACACTGACAGGAATAATTTGTCCATCCCTGTAGTTTCAAGTGAGAACACACTGTTCAGAGACAAATTGAGTCTTTACACAGGGAATAGTAATGATTGATGTTTAAGGAGTTTGGATAAAGCACAGAAGTTTATTTGTCTAATGTGTTTTTTTTTTTCTTCCCATCTTTTTCTCTTTCCCTTCTCCTCATCCAATACCCTCCCTCAATCATTCTCATGCTTTCCTATCTCATTCTCTTCATTGGCTGATTTCCCTTCTCCCTTCTATTTGACACTCTTCATTATCTTCTCTCACTCACTCTATCACTGTCTGTCCCTCGCGCTCTTTCACTTCCTGCCCTCAGAGTGTGTGAATGCATTCGCCTTGGTGGTTCACCCTCCGACTGAACAGGAGAACTTGTTGTTCAGCTTCCAACTGACCGGAGAGGAAACGGTTAAAAGTGCGTGGCTGCGAACACTTTGCCGCCATGTTGCCAACACCATCTGCAGGGCTGATTCGGTGAGAAGCCACACACTCACACACAAAGAAAACAAAGTAGATAATTTGATCAGATCGGCAGGCAGGGATGGAAGCTGTAATAGCTCAGCTTCCTTCGCTTTACACTGGAAAAAACTTTTTTCTTCTCCATAAACAAATTGGTCCAGTCTTAGTCACATCACCATCATCAAGCCCTAAATATGGTGGTAATTATCAACACTGTAAGCTACTACAATTGTAGCAGTCTCAATCACATGCACTAATTCTCTTAATATCTTTTCAAATAAACATATTACAACTCCATACTCTACAGTTGATTTCTGTATTGATATGTTGGGTTTGGGATATGTGTGTGTGTGTGTGTGTGTGAGATGAAATAAGTAATTTGTCTGGAAAAAGGCAAATCAGGAAAAAGCAAATACTGTTCCAATGAACACAGTAGACTTGCACCAGGATCAAGTCTAGGTATCATAAAGTAACCATACATATTATTTACCTAATCAAAAATGGATTCAACTTTTTCAAAAGAACAAGCAATTTCTGTCATTTTTAGAAAACCTTACCCAAACAGGAGAATATAGTACATTTATTGTTGACAATTTTCAGCTATGAAGTTCTGCTTTAGTGAGTGTTTCTGGAAGAGGGATGGTATATTTATGATTTAGTCAAAACTGTGTATGTTCATGGTAATAAAGGTACACGTTTTCCAGTGCAACGTTGTGGCTCATTACTTTTGTGGGATTTTTTGAGAGTGAAAATGACATAGATTATTTCCAACCTTTTAATAGTTTAGGGAAGTTATGGAAAACTGACTTGTTATGAGTTAATTAAGCTTAATGATTATTGAGCACACTGGAAGATATGTAGGTGAGGCTGTCAGCTGTATTTAACAGAGCAAGCAGCAGGGGACGATGTAGGCCTCTGGTCTGCATGCCTCACAGCTGCATTGCTAATGCTGTTTTCACCGGGTCCACGCTGCAATGTGAATACCAACAAGATAGAACCCTGCTTGTTCAAAAGAACTGCAGGATGAAGGGGTGAGAGGAATAAAGACTGTGTGTGAGAATCCTACTACTTATCCCCTCTTGCAGCTGTTTTGAAAGGAAAGCATAATGTATATATTGTCATTGATTACATGAATTACACACTTCAGGTCATGATTTTAATATACTGAGTTTGAGGCTGTGTCTGTTTTGTAACCAGGAGGACATGATTCAGTGTACAGACCCAGACACACTACAGGTCAGCACTAAAGATATGGACAGCACCCTGAGCAAAGCCTCCAGGGCCATTAAGAAGACCTCTAAAAAGGTAAAAGCGGAAGGTTTCTAAATATGCAAACAATTTCATGCTGAATCACACAAAAATGTGTATGTAATTGTACACGAGACACCTTGTGTAGACTTTTCTCTTTGATGTGATTGCGCGTACATTCAATAGTGTGCTGGGACTGAAATCTGCCGTACAAAAAAATTTGAATATTTAACTGAATATAAGTATGATACTTACTTTCTGAAAGAATCTTTGGAACAAGAAACTAAATATATGACAGTATCAAACAATGAGTGTTTATCTGACTTTACAGCTCCTGAAGGAAATATTTGAGGGAACAACAATTGAGTACAGTGACGTTTAAGAGGTTAAAGAAGGGCTTCTGGCCAATGATTCTACCAATTTTACTTTTTCTTGGTGTTACAGCGTTATCTGCTGTTCCTGATTCATAGTTTGGTGACTTTAAAAACAGCCACATATCCAGAGGTCAACAGCTGTTATCTTTCAATAAAGAGGTTTGCATGTATTCATTGTGCACATGACTACAACTTAAACAGATAACCAATAAAAGCACATAATAATAGGATATTATAGTACTGCTACTAGTAAAACGTTAGGCTTCTCAAGAAAACCATGTGCATCAGAATGCTGATCCTTCACAGTAGGTGTCATAAAAGCTAATAACTTTGTGGAAGCTAGGCTTGCAGGGATACCTATAGCTTAACACTAGCTTTAAAAGGTTTCAAATGCTCTAATGCTGCTGCATCAGTGCTCCCTATGTTGTTGTTTTTTTCCAACTGTCATCTTTTAGTTCTTTCCTCTTTTCTACTTATTTAGTCACTACATAACATCAGGTCTTGGAATGACAGTGATTGGATTCCTGCTTTTTATAATAGTACTGATGATGAAACAAAACTTCAACAATTTATATTAATTATATTACTCATGTAACGATAATCTATTTATTTCAACCCACAGATTTAAAATTGACCAAACCAATTTAATTGGTTACCTGATATAGTGGCTGGCAAAAATTGGCAAATTAATTGGACCAACATTTTAACAATTTTAGTTGTTAATTGTGCCTGACAGATAAATCAGCTGGGTTGACATGTTGGCAGATAATAGCCTAATGCAGATATTTCGGTATTGACATAAAAAGAATGTTTGCCACTCAGTAACAAGAAATGTCAGTAAAGAAATGCCAGGGGTGAGGTGATTTTAAAAAAGTGTCTGCATTACATAGTTTGTCCACCAGAGAGCACTGTCAAGTTTATTTAACTGTAAATGTTCTATTGACCACATATCTTGGTGTCTTACTAACCTAATTTGAAATAAAATAGTGTGGCTATGTTATGTATTTATCAGATGATTCTTAAAAACTCTCTAATATCTATATTGTTATCAGCAATATAGATGTTAGATAGATACTGGTAATTGCAAGCCTGCTCATAATAAGATACCTAAAACATACAGACACAAGATTATTGTCATGGCTATCTTTTTTTTTGTAACAATTCAGTTGCATCAGATTAATACCAGTGTTGAAAAGCGCTTCTCAGAATTCATCCTGCGAACTTAAATTTCTTCTACATTCAGCAAAAGCAACACTGTTGTTTCTTTGAAAAAAGAAATTGTGTAAAGTGCACATTACAGGGTGGTAAACACATTTCCCGGTTATGAAACTGGATCAAGGATTTATTTTCCTGGCAAATTAAAAAACGACTAAAACATGACATCTATATTTTTCAAGCCTAAATTTGAAAAAACAGTTGATCAAGAGTTAAAAAAAAAAAAAAATACACCACTTAAAAGAGTGACATAATTGTGCATATTTAGAATAAATAAATAAATAAATGCTTTCCCATAAAGCTACACATGGGCTGTCAACAGCAGATGATTCAACTAAGTAAAACACATCCATTTTAATTATCACTTTGAGCACAAACAGGGCAGAAACTGAAAGTCTGCTCACTGAGTCATCTGCACTGTGTGTTGACAAGACATCAGCCTGATATCTGCAGACACTTGGCTAATTAGAATTAGCTCTCCAGCAAGGAAAGACTGAATAAAGTACATTCTGTACACTGTTCAGTCAAATTCCACGGCCTCACATCTCATAGCCGGAGATAATATCTTTTCAACAAATACAAACCAAGAGCTCAGATCAGTATGCAGTCTTTTTTCAGTCTATCCCTCTCATAGATGCAAGCTCTAGATTTGCTCCGAGATGGCAAGAGTCCGCTAACCATCCTGAGTCAACACAATCCCGTGAGCTATGGCGGCTCCGCATAACTGTTCCCGTCATAGACTGTCGTGACTCAATTCTGCTCATATATCCAGCTATTATCTACATTACTTTTTAACTTCAAATAACCTTTTTGTGCATGTTGTAATAACTCAGTTTCCACAAAGTAGACATTTTACGCATTTACGCGAGTAAACATTGCATCCGCAATATTTAGCACAGATGTACATGTTTACTGAGAAAATGTGCAAGTGCAAAGGTCGATCTTTGTATTTTAAGAATCGATATTGGATCTTTCAAATTAAAATTGTGAATAATGTTGTTTTTTTTAATCCAGCCCTAATAACTACGTTTTTAATGAAAGCTTTTACATTTGTTGTTCTAGCCTTGTAATGCCTGGTATAGATGGTTCTGTAGCAAAAAGAGCTGCAAGTAAAGAACAACAGGATGTGTGACCAGCCTCAGCAATGATGGATACTAAACAAAAAGAGTGCGAAACAAAACAGAAACATATTCATTACTTACATTCTTTGGGTATGTGTGTGCTAGGTGACGAGGGCATTTTCCTTCACAAAGACCCCAAAGCGTGTGATCCAGAGGGCGTTCATGGCCAACAGTACTCCAGATGAGAAAAACCAGAGGCTGAGTTATGAAAACCGCATCGGCAGCAGCTCGACACTGGCAGTAAGTCTGTTTATTTGTTTAAAGAAATCATCACTCTGTTATTGGGCTGTACTGATGGTGTAGCCACACTAAGTTAAAGTGTGTTGTTTAATTTATTTATCTGTTTGTCTTGATTAGGACCTAACTAATACTAAAATGTAGGTATTTTTGCATTAGAATTTAATTTTACATCTCTTTGACAGTACTGTATGCATGTCCATGCCCATGTCTATTTTGGAGTAACCGACCCTTTCATCACCTGTTTGTATATAAATACTAGTGTCTGCACCACCAGCCTTTAGACCAGGAAAAGAATGGCAAAGAAGTATTGCAGTTCACAGATTGTGTTCCAACAGTGAGGTTCTCTCTACAACAATAGAGCAGCCATCCTTATGCACAACCATTACCCATGGTTGTGACTATTATGGCGCCCATTCTGTCATTAATTCATCAAATGTGCCTCTAAACAATTATCGGCAGTGATTTTGTCACCACTTGTCAGAAATCAATCATTGATTTACATACTTATATAAATTTAATTTGCACTTAATTAGGTATATCTAGCTAAAACTAATGCAGTCTAACAGCCTTACAATAAATCCTATCTTCATGAGGGTTAAAATGTTAAGTTTTTATTGAAATTGTTTTAGTGATTAGTTGATTCAACTGTACTATGATCATTTTGGAGGCTGTAGTTTGTGGTACTGTTTGTGGACCTGTATTCCATTTCACAGAGAGGTGTTACTGTTATTTAGCCTACTCTCATTAATATAAATGGGATAATAACATAATAGAAACACCTTTCGGTATAACATATTATAATTCAACAGTACTACACACTGCAGCCTCCAAAATGACCACAAAATTGAATCATCTAGGGCTGTAATACCCTGGTCGACTTGTCAATTGATTGGTCGATATGCTCTTACTTGACTAAATTCTCATTGGTCGGACAACAGCTGGTGTTACTTTCATAACGAGAAAAATGCTACATCAATAGCTTTTCGGGACCAATCCATTATTTACTGCAGTGGCGGGAGGGAGAGACTACTACCTACCAATGGAGGCTGCTGGGTCTAACCGTTTATGGACATTGATTCCAAACTAATTGACACCATGTCAAAGAAGTTATCGGTATGGCTGCATTCTGTTAAAACAGAGTGTAAACTTTGTAAACAGCAGTTTGCATATCACAGCTCAACAACCAACACGGCATATCATCTAAAAATGGTATGCTAACTTCTCTCCGTCAACTTTCGTGTTTAATGCTTGAGGTTTTTAGTATATTATTCTTCAATAGTTCTTGTGCTGGGATCACCAGTTGATATAGTTCTATTATCTCAAAATCATGAATATGGGCAGGTTCAAGCTGGTCGGCTCTGTTGTTATCATTTCATTATAAAATAATTAGGTTAAAAGTAGTTAATATGCTGCAAATACTAGCCTTTTATGTTTATTTATAATTCATTTAGACTAATAAGGCTACCAGGTAGCGTGCACTCAGTGCACTGTGGCCGAGGTAGTTAATCAAAAGATTTCCTTTTAATGCTGATAGAGCAGATGAGTCACAGCAATAAATACTGCATATGAAGAAAAAGAACTTTAGTGGAGCGTCTGATGCAAACATGCAAAAAAACTGCAAAGTGCAATATTTGTGAAGAGTACTCATGACTAAGGTGGGAACGGAGAGTCCTTTGTTTAAATATCTACTATCCAAATGTTAAAGTAAGAAGTTGTGGTATTTTTGAAGACTTAAAGGATGAGTGCTCAGCCTTGAGGTTACTGCTGGTATGAACGCCATATTCTGTGACTTCTCCGATTCTATGACCTGGAGAAATGCAATGAGTCTGCCTTCAGGAAGTGTCAAGGGCATTCTTACATGCAAAACATCAGCATTTCATACATCACTTAACTGATATTCAGTGAATGATAAAGTAGAATTATTATTATTTTCACTATGTTGTTTTATTTTAACTTCTACGGCCTCTGATTTTGCAGCTCCCCCAGTGAGGAGCCTTTTTCCATTACAGCAAAAGGAAAAATTAGTTAGGACAAGGTTAATGAATGTCACAGTGAAATGATAACATACGTGCTGAAAGCTCTACAACCCTTCAGCACAGTAGAATATCCATGGTTTGGGTTTGATACGTAATAACCATAGTTTCTATTATTGTCATGCCTTTCTGGTAACTTGTCCCTAAATCACATTACCAGTTGTGTTAACATTAAAAGAAGCTAGACAGTTAATTATCAAGTTTATATCTTTTGTTAACCAAAATAGTTGACATTTGTTTTGTTGGTGTGCGGCGTGACATAAAAACAGTACATTTTAGTTATATAACAGAAGTTATCATTCCCCACCAAACAAACTAAGGGTTTGGTAAGGGTTCGAAAAGATTTGGTGGATTCGGAACTGGATTCAGATTCCGTAAAATGCTATGGAACCCCTTTCCTACAACTGTGTCAGGAGCAGACTGTCAGCTGTAGCTAGCAAGCTTATTAAGCTAACAATGCCCCTGTCTATGATTTAGAAAATATCTGTCAGGGAAAGGGTTTAGTGAACAGTTACTTGCTAAATGAGACAAGACAATTAAGAATTTGATTTTATCGTGGAACTTACTCCTCCTGATAACAACACTAAAGATAGCCGACTGAAAGTAACATTAATCTTACCTTCACATCCACAGCACTTGAGCGTTATATTAGCTTACCTTGTAATAAATGATGATGTGCTACCTGCATGTTTTCGTAGTTTGTCTCAGTTGTTTTGCTTCTTGTCTAATTCTCTTTGGATTGTGGATGAATTTATGCCATAAATCTGTTTGTTTCAAGAACAGGTAACAAACAGGTAATCAGGAGATTCAGTCCTGGTTGAAATTATATGTAATTATAATTATATGAATTTTAAGTACAGAATTTAGAATATCTTGAAAAATAAATGCAATTTAACCAATTTTGTATAATCAGAATATTAAAAAAAAAAAATCTCTGAGGTTACTGAGCAAAGGAAAAAAAAAAAAACAATCTTGCACCATCGTGAAATAATACAAACACAAAATGTACCCCATACACAATTATTGGCATCCTTCTTTATTATTTGGTTGCAGAACCTTTGGCAATAATGACAGCCTCTAAATGTTTCTTGTAGCCGTCTAGAAGTTTCTTGCACCTGTCTGCTGGTAGTTTCTGCCACTCTTCCATTGTTAAGCTTTCAAGCTCTTTTAAGTTTGCAGGAGTCCCTTTTGCAATGGCAGATTTCAGCTCTCTTTTTAAATGTTTTCAATGGGATTTAGGTCAGGACTCATTGCTGGCCAGTTTAAAACAGTCCAGCTTTTCCCTTTTAACCATTTTTTGTGCTGCTTGATATGTGCTGCTGAAAGACCCGAAACCTTTTGCCTCAAACCAAGTTTTCTGACACTGGGTTATACGTTTTGTTGTAAAATGCCTCGGTAATCATCTGATTTCATCTATCATTTGATACAGTCAGTGCTTCCACTAATAGAGGCAGCAAAGCAGCCCAACAGCATGATAGAACCTCCTACATGTTTTACTGTAGGTAGGGTGTTTCGCCCAATCTTCTCGGTTTAGTATGTGGCGTAGGGTATGGGCTGAAACCATTAATCCAGGTCAGCCTGAATCTCTGTAGATGTCGTGAGCGATGTTTTTTTCCACAATCCGCATACAAACTTCGCAGAATTTTCTCATTGATTTTCTTCCACCACATCCTGGAAGCGTCTTAACAGTTTTGAGTGTGAAAGTTCTTGATAACATTACGAACTGTTGAAACTCGGATTTCAAGATCTTGGGCGATTGCTTTTGATAATAACATTTCTGATGCTCTCTGAAAGCTATCTTGTCTTCACCAATGTGAAAAAGAAACTAGAAATAATCAGCCCTTTTTTATGAAGGGAAACCACCATTTAAATTGATCAAAAGGGTGCCAGTTATGTAAAGCGGAAATTTCATGTCTGTATTTTTTATTTCACTATATGAAAGCGTTTTTGTGTCTGTTTAGTAACATTTCATTAAATATTCTGCTTATACAAAATTGGTTAATTTGCATTTATTTCTGAAAATATCCTTAATTCTGTACTTAAAATTTAGGGGTTCCAATAATTTTAACTAGGACTGCATAGTGGGTGCTCCCAAAGATGTAGTCTTGTTGAACAAGACTTTGTATTAAAACACGTCCATACATCCGTCTTTCACATAATAATTTAGTTTTGAATTTGTTGATGAAAAATGTAATACATTTTGTCATGGTCATCATTTCCAAAGGTTACTATTTATTTAGTTTGGTATTGTTTTTGTCATGAAAAATATGTCATTAACAAATATATTTCGTCAATTTTCGTTAACGAACAGTATAGACTATTATTTGTGCACTGTGTATTTAAAACTACAGTGCTGGTTTGTTCAAGTGTGTGATTTTGAATTTCTGCCTTCAGATGTCTCTCCCTTACTCTGCATGAAAACGTAAAGCCTAACATTTCTGTTTTTGCGATATTCATTCTCTCCCACCCTTTCCTTCATACGTTTCTATATGTTTCTGTCAATTGTTTTACCTTCTGAGGATTACCTCTTTCCTTGTATTTTGTTTCAGCATAGATATTCTCTCTCTGTCTGATCTTGTTTTCACTCATGATAGGTAATCCATATGTGTCTCCCCTCTATTATATACTCTAGATGTCTCGGTCTGCCTCTACATTCAGTTTGAATGATTCTGCCAAGATTAGTGCCGTGGTGCAGCGTTCTAACTCTCTTGACCAACCTCCTGTCAGAGCCAGGGTCCCTGTCTGTATCCGTACCCCCTGCAGCCCAGCCAAAAACCCTCAGACTCCTGGTCCCAGCACCACCCCTGATTTCAGCCAAAGTCCCTGCCCCAACTATAACCCTCGCACCTGGGAACCAAAGTCTATCCTTCATGCTCCATCACTGACCCAACCAGGACAACCTCATTCAAGCCTCTCCACTTCCCAGCAGTCCACCAATTTAACCCATTTCACCACCACTTCCATACCAGCTATCCAGAAGTCCACTCAGCTCAACTCCAAAAACTCACAGCCAAAACATAGCCAGCACGTGTCCAAACATATACCCTCTGTAGGGTTCGAAAAAAGGTGCCTGGCTCCTCAGCCTGTTAATGTCAAAGGCAAGACCTTTTCTGAGTCATGCAGGGATCCACAACTCCCCTTGGACCCAGGCAAGGCTCTCCTGACCAGTCATCGCAAGGAGACTCTGCTGTAAACCATCGCTAAACTCAATCCTGGAGGCTGATGTGAGCAAACATTATTGTCTAGTATCAACAAGGGGTACACCAATTGAATTTTAATTTAAAATGTACTCTTACTTTTAACATCTATATACCACTGGTGCATTTCTAGTCCCAAATCAACTCCTTAGAAGCTGTGACTCTGCGACAATGATAGATGAAATTAATAAAGGTCTGCTCTGAACTCCAATGACTAGATACATGTGGGTTAGAAACATTCCAGTGGTGTGGTTGTAATGCTTCTCCCCAATTTAGATTGGCGTAAGTGTAAAGGGCAGAGATATTAAGGGGTTGATTTGGAATTGTGTGCCTCCTATGAATCACCCAGGTTATTAACTGATGGTGGCTGGTAATATTCACTAGGTGACTGCTATTAATGGTGGGCTATATGCAAAAAGGTGTGATAGAGCTTAGACAAAAGAGTTGTCCAAGAGAAGCCTGCTTTCCCTCAGGGGAAAAGGCTCCTTTAAAGGCATGCCACACATAAATAAATTATTTTCCTCACATTGCTGTTGAGTAAAGACAGATCCATAAACATTATAAAGTGTTGTTTTCACTATTAATCATTCAAATTAACAGGTGTTTGTTGGTTTAAGTTGTCTTTTAGATCTTTATTAAATCTTTGTTTCAGTCTAAGCAGTTCCTTCAGAAGGAATTTGAATTACTAATGTTAAGTGCCAGTTGAAGAAAATATCAAGAGTAAAAATCCAAATGTCAAGGCATGCCTTTAATTTTTGATGCTATGCTCTTTCTGTGTTTTGGCTAGTTTACACAAAAACAGCTCACTAGAATTAAAATTTCAATGTATTTATGGGAGCCGGGCTGACTTTTCATCTGAGCTTTAATGTCTGATGGCAGATCACCTGTCCTACATTTAACCACTTGTGATGGTTGAGTTTCTAAGCACAGAATGTCCTATATTCACCTCAGCCATTTAACCACTTACCAGTCATATGAATGCTGTTCTACTTTTTTGAAAGGTATTCATGCTTAAGAAATGGGGTTTGACAGAATGACAGTGTTATCTGTTTGTAGATTATTAAATTATTTCACAGTGAACCATACACAACCCTGTTAATTACAACCTGCCAGTGAGCACAACAGTTTAAGAATTGCCAATTTTACTCCTATCTTGCATATCAATGTCATTTTAAGCATTCACCTTCATTGACAAAAGATACTGATGTTTGTTAGTGGGGTAATCAGTTGCTAATCTATCCGTTTCTTATTAAATTAGATGATAGAAACTAATTCACATTTTAAAAAAAGTTCACGAAGTCACTTCACAAATTGACAATTAAATAAATGAAAATCTGTCCTAAGTATCAAATCCTCATTACCTGTAGGCTTGAAAGGCTTGACACAGATAGTTAGCAAGAGTACAGCCTTGAAACCTATGCAATATGTTTTGATTTGTAGTTTAGCGCTGGAAGTCACAAGGACATGAGCAGGCACAGGCATCTGCCTCCTGATCTTCAAGGTACCTTTGTACCTGTTAAAAGTTTCTGGGGCATGCAGTAGTTGCTCAATTAATTCTGCCACTTTGCTACTGTCCTGTGCTGTTTGCATCTGAACGTGTGAGGGACATCCCAGCCACAGTCGTGCATGAGTCCAGTTTGCAAACCTGTACCCATACCACAGCTGCAAAGCTCAGTGCCACTACCTGCTTCTCCTGGTCAACGCAAATAAAACCCCAGGGCTACGGAAACAACATCCAGAGGAAAGAAATAATCAGTAAAAAAAAATAAATAATCGAAATGCAATATTTGAAGACTGCAAAGGCTGAAGAACCCTCCATGTTTCAATGGATCACATTCACTTGCGTTTCCATTTTGTTAGACCAGTTCGTTGGCCAAGGTGCACCTTTTGGACCTTATACACAGCAGGCACAAGGTGAATACCTTCATTAGTTATTTAAATCTTTCAATGCAGCACAAAACTTACTTTTGCGATTGTCTAAACACAAATCTGCAATCCCCATTTTGTGTTTGTTAGTGTAATGATATACAGACTGCTTAAGGACTTTTTTGCTTTCTTTTATGTTGGATTAATAAGGACTGATGCTTACTCGTATTTAGAGGAGAAGCAGTGGAGGTTAAGTATATTGATTAGACTATATGTTTTGCAGCACTGTAACTGGCAGTACTGGTATCCCAGCAGCTGCAGCACCATATAAAATATATCAGGTGTCAGCTGTCTGTCTATCAGAGGTGTGTTGATTGTTACTACTTGTTAATACTGTTGACAGTTTAAGAACCATTTTTGTTACATTTAAATAAAATTACAGTTTATTGTGTGATTGGCTGTTACCACTCAAAATAAAGTAATGAGCAGGGTCACAGTCTAAAGCGTGTGTCTCACCTGCCAAGATAAGCAACAGATGTCTGTGAACTCATTGTTTTAAGTTCTTTCACCATTTACACAAACTATGTAAAAGATGAAAAAAATCTCATAGGCACAGTTTATAAAATTTTATTGATGGTAAATAAGGAAAAATGAGAAATATAAATAAGCATACACAAAAATATCACATTAACCGTTTAGGAATTACAGCTATTTTTATAAAGTCTCTAATTTCGGAGGGTCAAAAAAAAATTGGACAATCTGAGTTTCATGGCCAGGTCTGGCCTGCTCCCTCGTTATTTCTCACAAATTAAGCAGATAAAAAGTCTGGAGTTGGTTCTAAGAGGTACATTTGCATTGGTAGCTGTTCATGGGAAGTCCCGATATGCAGGTGTTGATACAAATGAAGGAGGCCATCATTAGGCTGAAAAATTAAGACACCCATCAGACAGATTACAGAAACTTTAGGAGTGGCCAAATCAACAATTTGGTACATTCTTAAAAAGAAGGAATGCACTGGCGTGCTCAGCAACACTAAAAGGCCTGGAAGACCACGGAAGACAACTAAAGTGGACGATTGCAGAATTATTTCCTTGGCAAAAAAAAAAAAAACCTTCACAATATTTAGCCAGGTCAAGAACACTCTCAAGGAAGTAGGCGTATTACTGTCAAAGTCTACAATCAAGAGATGTCTTCATGAATGTAAATACAGACGGTTCACTAAAAGGTGCAGGTCTGGAACAAGAATCTTTGGACAGATGAGTCCAATATTACCTTGTATCAGAACGAGGGGAAGAGAAAAGTATGGAGAAGGAAAGGAACGGCTCATGATCCAAAGCATCTGCCAAACACGGTTGAGGCAATGTTATGGCATGGGCACGTATATGGCTTCCAATGGAACTTGGTCACTGCTGTTTATTGATGAGGTGACTGCTGATAGAAGAAGCAGGATGAATCCTGAAGTGTATAGGGCTTTGTAATCTGCTCAGATTCAGCCAAATGCTGAAAAACTGATAGGACAGTGTTTCACAGTACAGATGGATAATGACCCAAAACATACTGCAAAAGCAGCCTAAGAGCTTCTCAATGCAAAGAAATGGAATATTCTTCAATGACCAAGTCCAGTCACCTGGCCTCAAACCAACTGAGCATGCTTGGCTGACTGTTTTCAATAGTATAGCCCTATACACTTTAGAATTCATCCTGCTATCTGTCACATCATCAATAGACACTGTGTGTGTGTGTGTGTGTGTGTGTGTGTGTGTGTGTGTGTGTGTGTGTGTGTGTGTGTGCGTGTGCGTGTGTGTGTGTGTGTGTGTGTGTGTGTGTGTGTGTACGTGTGTGTATTTACATTTATTTGTATATATGTTTATATGTATAAGAATGTATGTGTGTGTGTGTATACATACATATCCTTGGCAAAGGTCTGCTCTACTGGGCTCCTTTTTTAGTTTTCTATTTAGTCAAATTAGATTTATAAATGACAATTAATGAGAACAGGCTCCTGTATTCGTTTCACAATCAGTATCAAACATTCAGACTGGTATTGTAATCAAAGCCATAATTGTGGTATCTTGACAACGCTAGTTCATTAGCATGTGAGCTCAGTTATGGCATGTGTTTGATGAGGGTCAGATATGTTTGCATTGACCAGTGCTGCCCTTGACCTGACCTCCTCTTTCAGGGAAAGCCAGTTAATGTCTTCATTAATTCAACCCCTAACATCCTTTGTTTCTGAAGCCCTCCAGCACCACTTACTAACATGTAATCAAGGCCACCATTCACCAGCTACTGTTCATGAGCTTACACAAACCCAAGCAAGGAGAAAGACAGTGCCACTGCCGAAAGGCTTATAGAGAGAGCTCAGTGTGCGTGCGTGCGTGCGTAAAAGCCAGGTGGAAAGCTACTGAAGTGCGATTGTGTTGGCAAAGGTTGGTTGTTGCGAATAGTTCAGTGCCAAAGTTCGGCTTGAATGATAGAGAGGCTGTAATAACAATGTTTGTATGCAACAATGTTTGTTGTATTTGTGCACTCAGTAATGAAAATGAGGCTGGAGCACATAAACCAATATTGTTCGTCATTCCTTCACAAGACATTCAGACATACACACTCCTGACTGCAAGGTAGACAGCTCACATGACAATCTGGTTGTACAGGCTTTTAAAAGTGCAAGTGAATGGGAGTTGGAATGCTGGTATTGAACTGAGTTGAATGGCTAAGTGAACAGCTACTAAACGTACATTCAAATGTGCACTTAAGCTTTCTTCTTCCAAATAATAATACCTTGTTTGACTAACCATAGAGGATTGTTTACACTCTTTCTGATTGTCTGACAGCTCTCTTGTCTGACAGTTTCTTGCCAAATTTTACTTTAATGTGACAATGTCACAGCATCTCTGGATCTTAGCAATTAACTTGGACAGTACAATTGGCCAAAAACATAAATAAGAACAATGTTTTAATAAACTATAATGATCCTTATGCAACACAATTGGGTATTAACATTTTATTAATATTTTATCTCAGGTTTTAACCCACCTCCTTCACACACATTTTTCTTTTTCTTATTCCTTCCTGTCTTTTCTATTTACAGGCACACCATTCCCCCTCCATGGTCAATCTGTCTTCATTGTTTGAAAGGAAGTACCACACATTCAGTCGTTCGACCACCCACCTCATCTGAGACACTGCTATTTGGGAGCACCTGCAGGGATCAACTCATCTTTTCGCCTGCTTTGCCTTGATTGACACTAACAGCAAGATCTGACCAGACAGGCCAATGTATACAAAGTTAAAGCTAAATGTAAAGTATAGCAAAGTAGTATTTGTCCATACTGGAGCTCTTGACAGACTTTCCAATTCCAGAAGAAATTGCATTTAGCCACATTTGGAAAAATGCTCTGAAGCTAGGGAAAACAATCTGATATATGGTAGTATCAGAATTGTCCAGCTATATTCAGCCAAAAATGGTCTGTGTTAGTGAGAGCTTGCAAGAAAAAGATGATCCTGATCCTGATTCCTGATCTGACAGGGCAGTTTGGTACACCTTTCCAAACATAGACAATGCTTGAATTATGACTGCATCACTAGGAGTTAACTGGAATGGTACTACATCATCCTAGGGAGTACAGGTGAGTGATTACCACTGGTTCTGGTAAGGTTTGCCTTACCCTTAAAAATGAAGGATTTTCTGCATTTATTTCTGTATTTGTAAATAGATTATCTTGACATAATTCAGTTTTTTTGTTAATTTACTTTAACAGACAGTTGTTAAATTTTGTAAACATACATTGTCTGTTCAGATTCCTGATTTGTCAACGTAGTTCAGCTAAGTGTTAACACTAACTATAGACCAAGTAAACAAGAAGTTTCATGCTCAGGTTTATATGGGGAATTAATGCTTTCCCCAGATGTCCCTGGATGCTTGTTTCATTTCAATGTGCTTTGGTAAAGTAAATTAACATTTTATTTTAGAGTTTGAGGTATTTCTGTGCAGGTTACAGTTAACAAATGTAGGTTGCTACCTAACCTCTTTGTGCTTTTAAAGTACTAGTTAAAATTGCAGCTCTTGCCCTTTCCAGGGTCATGGCTTCTTTACTTAACTTACTTTTGAGTTTTGATATTAACTTACATTTAATGATTTATTTTAATGGGGATAGACTAAATTTCATATATATATTACAATAAGTAATATTTTATATATGTATATGTATGTATATATGTATATCTATGTGTGTGTGTGTGTGTGTGTATATATATATATATCTATATCTATATATAGATATATATAGATATAGATATGTAGATATAGATATATATAGATATATATAGATAGATAATACTGCTTATTGTAATTAACTCACTTTCATAATGTAAACTCATGATAGCGTCAAGATTTTATAAGGCTTCTACTTTAACATTTAAGAGATTTGGTTGAGAAAAATAAACAGCCTTATGCTCTTTCCTGTATAGCAGTCCCCATTTTAAAATAGGCTCTTACAGTGTGTCTATATGGTGTCTCTGTATCTGTGTCTATGTTTAAGAATGGATCCTGTATCACTGTACATATTTATTCTTGATGAATACATTTTATACCCGGTTTCTTTTTTTCTTTTGCTATTTATGTTTTTTTCCCACTTTTATATCTGTCGTTTTGCTAATGCTGTTCTCACTGAGCTTTAATCATCTATGGTTATTTTATCTGTATTAAATGCACTTAAACATGTACCTGAAGATTTTTTATTTTACTCGTGTATATGTTTTGCATCACCACCACATTAAAAAAAATATATTAATTCCATTCATTTGTAGAGGCAGCTGACAAAATGTGCCAAGTCATTTATGTAAAAATATATATATTTTTTTTTTTCCTCTTTTTGTCCCGGAGTTAGGTTTTCTGCCTGCTGGGTCAAACAAAACACGCCAAAAGGTTCATTTTGATGTAAGGAAATGTTAGTTCTGATCTAGTAAAGCTGAACTTCTGCCACAGTGACCCTTTTTTGCAATCTTAGATATAATCCATAATTAACCAATTAAACTGCTTCCGTAAGGGCTTGAAATGTTTGATTTGCAAAATGTTCTTTGAGCTTCCCCTTGAATTTTGGATCGTTGAAGGCCTGTTTGTGATTTGCATCCTATTCCTTTACAGTAATATGACCAGGCTGACACCATCCGTTGTTAACAAAAGTGGCAAGCCCAATGCCTCTTTTCTTTCTGCTCCCAGATTTATTCCTTTCCACCTCAACCATCTGAAAGCCCTCGATGATAGTGATGAAATCCAGTGATGAGTATTATCGTGGGATAAGGAGGCCCACCAGGGCTAGACAGGCTTAGGCCCCTCCATCACACAGCTTAATATTTAATTCAACAAAACTATAATCATAGAAATAATCAATTAAATCTCATGGTTTGATGTATTTGATTTTTTGTATTAGATTTACGGCATATAGTTGAAATCACACAACAAACCGAGCTGGTCCTGGGAGCAAATGCATCTGTTTGTGAAAGCACAGCACAAACCACAAGCCACAACACTCATCACATTAAGCAGCCATTCATCAATCATGATATCTTTCTTACACGCACAAGTTCTGATTTTTAATTTGATTCTTCATTAGTGCATATGATGTTTACACCAGACCTTAACTTTTAGTAATGGTAGGCTCTTTGGTCCTTTAGAGGAGAGGCTGCTTGCTGCTCTAGCCTTGGTGGATGCACACCGCGCTCAGACACAATTAGTATTTCGCAGATTTATAACAGGCTCTGCTTACCTTCTTTTGGTGGCCACCAAATGAGCTGAGCAACAGTGGGTCCGTTCAAGTGTCCAGCTGCTTTGCATCCTCTCCTGGCTTGCTTGCCAATTCACTGTCGTGGGATGAGGAGGCCCCCGCTAGGGCCATACAGGCTTAGGCCCTGCCTGCTTCAAACTAACAGGAGCACGCATCTAACTCGGATGCGGAGTTAGATGCGTGTTTGTTCTGTTTGTTTGCATTCTCATATACTCATTAATGTCAGAGCTAATGACTCTACCCAATTAATCCTGCCATTGAACATATTTTGGCTACTTTTGCCTTCAAACTGCCATTAGCTCTTTCGACCATTCCTTGTGACTGCGGGTGGTACACACGTCCAAACCTTCGTGACCATGCGCATCTTTTCTCAGTGTAGGAACCAGTGAAACAGTTGCCAGAAAATGACCTGCTGGCCATCTCTACAAACCTTTGTGGGGACCTTCTTGTGTATTATGAATCGCCCCCCCTTTTTAACCAACCACACACTAGCTACCTCCTTTGCCTGAATAAGAGAGGTTATGTCTGCTGTAGGACTGGGGTCTTCTGCCAAAAGAGGTGCAACTAGGTTTACGTTTCACACTGCCTGGCGTACAATTTCAACTGCAACATTATTACCTTTAGCCACAAGAGTTGACAATTGCCAATGCTCTGGGTTAAGTGCATAGCCTCTAACAACAGAGAGATTGCTTCCCCACGTGTAATGAGTCTGCTCTTTGAAAACCCCTCTGCCTCCAAATGTTACCAGAAACATGACACACTCCATATGCATAAACCGAATCAGTATAGATATTTACACATTTACCTGCTGCCAAATGACAGGCAACTGTTGGGGCTTTAATTTCTGTTAACTGAGCAGAGCGTGGCAGGTTGATCATCATTCTTTGAACTTCAGAAAACGTTGTGCCATCGTCATTTAACTGAGTGATGCCATATTCTTCATGATTCCCTTTTTCATCACTGAAACATGACCCATCTACAAACAATGTGAGATCTGCTACAATTGGTTGGTTGAGTAGGTCTTCACGAGCTTTGAGAAAAATATGAGTGGCATGTACACAATCATGTGGTGTGCCATCTACCAGCTGCTAGTCCTTTGATAACAGGAAGGCAGTCTTTGTTCTACTGTATCAAGCTTGGTGCTATAGTAGGCCAATGGTTGCTTACCTGTTGGTGTGTTCTGCATTAACACTGCATTGGCAAAGCCTGTTCACTCTGCAACATACAAATGAAATGGTTTACTGTAATCTGAATTTCCCAGAGCTGGGGCTGCTTGTATTTCACTTTTCAACACCTGAATAGCCCCTTCTTTCTCCTCAGTTCACTGTAAGGGATAAGCATTGTTTGTCTGACTTGCTGCTCTGATTAGGGCCCTCAATGTTTTTATTGCATATTCACAAATACATTGTTACAAATTGTTGGGCTCCAGATCAACAAGTCATCCACATACTGAATCAAAATACTTGGTATGGTCAGATGTTGTAAATCCTGTGCTAACACCATGTTAAACATTGACGGGCTTTCACAATACCCTTGTGCTGTTTGCGTAGGTGTACTGCTGACCTTGGTATGTGAATGCAAACAAGTACTGTGAGTCAGGGTGTATGGGCACACTGAAAAATGCAGAATACAAATCAATCACTGTGTACCACTGTGTGTCTGGTGGGATGTTAGACAGCAATGTGTGTGAATCTGGGACAGCTTGAGGGTCAGCATCAACAATGGCATTAATAGCGCTTAAATCATGTATCAAACGGTAGTCGGTATAAATATTGGAGTGTTGCAGGGGCTTCTTTGTTATCATTAACACCTGCTTTTACTAGACCATCGATGGTGGGCTTAATTCCCTCCACTGCCTGCTGCTTGAGTGGATATTGTCTCTGATATGAGGGTCTTACACCCTGTTTCAGTTTGTTACGTACTGGCTGAGCTGATTTAATAAAGCCTACGTCATTTTTGTGTTTTGGCCATACACAGTCTGGTACTTTTTGCAGTAAATCTTCCTGTCCTTCTGTGATTGACATCTGTGTTGGTGCTCTTTCATCTTAGTACATCATCGTGTGTTTTGATTGTTATCCTAAAAAAATGCTTATCAGGAGAGACATGAATATACTTGTTTGCTCCCATTCTCTTTTCTGCAAGGCTGTTTTAACCATGGGACCCAGTTCATGTGATTCATGACCCTCTGCTACCATTAGTGTCAAATGAGGTGTATTTATTTGCTTTCCACAATTGTTGTAAAACCGACACCAACTATATTTCTTTAAATTCTTCCTGAATCTGTCCCAAATTAAGCCACTTTGTTAAATACCAAAGTTTCGCATTGATCAGTTGTTAGCCTTGGTAACACTCAACACCCTCTGAATTTATATATCTGCGTTCATGCCAGACATGTGTTCTAATTCTGTGTTTCTGTATCCCCCATTGGGCTTTATATGACCCCTCTATTTAGCTATTCACAGCACAGCATATGCAACAGACCTTCTCTTCTTCAATCACCCTGGGAACTTGCATGGGGACAAATGAAAATAAATATACTTTCTTGTACAATGTGGACAATCTGGGTATGCCCAATGTACCACACACTTTGTTTAAAGCTCTGTTCTAAAAGATTGAAATGGTACACGTGAAATATTATTTGTGTCAAATGAAAATCTATTGGGATATCCCTGCTTTAGCAAAATCACCTCTTTTGCAGCTGCTCTCCCATGTGTGTGCCAATTATAGAATTCCCCCACACAAATACTAATTACCTCTATGGTTCTGTTAATCTTCAGCCTGTCTAAAAACCTATTTTTCTGGGGTTATTCCAATACTCCCTCCAAATCCAGTTGCAGTTTTACTCTAGTTCTTATTATCTTATTATAGCCATGTCTCTGTTAACATGTAACACTGCGCTCAAGGAAGTCCCTCCGATTCCTCACTAGGGCCACTATCTTGTCCATCCTTTTGTGCATCCTCTGCGTGTCCTCCTGATTTCTGCATGGATATTCATTGTTCTGTTCGCCGTGCCAGCCAGTTTCAGTGCAATCAGCTGGTCCCCGGTGTATACAATGCGACCTTAGAGTTGCTGCGCAATATTAGCATAGCTGAATGATAGTATTCAAAAAGGTAGCTGAATGAAAGAAGTAATTCCATGGTGAAAAAATCAGACCAGAACTCTCTCTACTAGCACGTTTAGAGAGTGCTCAGCTTAAATAAGTTACTATCAAACATTTAAACAAGTATGACAAAGGAAGACAGCTAAAAAATTTGGAAAAATAAGAAAGAAACCGCAACCGGCTGCATGCACTGTCATGATTACTGTGGAATAAAATTTTTAGCTTGCCCTCTTGAGGGAGATCAGAATAATTTTAAGAGCAGAGCGTTTCCTCACCATGAAGCCCTATACTGGTATAATTGTTTTCAGTATATCAGACATCACTATCAGTTCTCAATAGCAGTTACTTACAGGCAATCAAAGGGTAAATCTGGGTATTTTAAATAGCAACTCCCTTGTGGCAAGAAAAAGTGAACTCTTTGGAATTTCGTGAATCTATGTATAATTTTGTCTTAAAATATGGTCAAATCTTCATCAAAGTTACAATTATGAACAAACACAATGTATTTTAACTAATAATACACAAAAGATGTTATTGTACTTGATCATATTGTATATATCATTCAACAGTCACAGTGTAGGTTAATAACTGGCTAATAAAACCAACAAAAACTTGAGTCACAAGTTAACAAACCAACACAAAAAAGGAGATCTCCGAAGACAGTGGATGAGATGGGAGGGAGTCGAGAAGAGAAAGTTCTCTTGGAAGGAGCTGTGGAACATGGAGGCACCTAAAACCAGCTTCATTTTACAAGCCACAACTTCCTGCCATCTCCCAGAAACCTCAGCCAATGGTACGGTGAAGAACCTACGTGTGCCCTCTCTGTCTGTCTCCAGCAAGTCTGCAGCACGTTCTGGTTGGCTGCAGGACAGGCCTGACACATGGTCGTTACACCTGGCGGCAAAACCAGGAGCTCAAGTGCCTAGCAGCTACTCTGGAGACCAGACGGATATCCATCAATGCCGTACCTCCGTTTGTCCATGAAGGTGCGGAACAAACCAAGGTCTGTCTAACAAACCCAAACACCGGGCAGCTAGAAGAGTCACGAGACTGGAGTCCATCAGCAGACCTGAATCAGAGGCTATGCTTTCCACCTGAAATCACCACTACAAACCTCAGACCAGACCTCATGCTTTGGTCCTCCTCACTTTGCATCGTCTACATTAAAAAGCTTATAGTGCCCTGGGATGATGCAGTGGATGAGGCCTACTGGCATCCGACGCTGAACAACATGGCTGGAAAGCTAAGGTTTACCAAGTTGATGTCGGCTGCAGAGGCTTAGTAGGCAAGTCAACTACTAGGCTGCATAAGGACATGGCCAAGCCCAATGCCAAGCCATCAAAATCATCTCCAGTGCTGCCTTACGGGCAAGTCAGTGGATCTGGATCAAGAGGGAAAGACACCACCTGGGCCCTGAGATAACATCAATGGCGTCAGGATAAGAAGAGGTAAAAACTGAGGGGGGCGCATCTGGGACGCCAGGTGTTGCAGATGATCTGCAGATGTCGTGGGCCTATCATCAAAACACCTGTGAAGGAGGGTGCCCACCTGATGATTCCGAGGATGCTTTTGCCGCCCCCCAATCCTGCTTTACTACCTCTGGGCCTGGACAGCTTGCCATGACCGATAGGAAGATGAATTGCCAAGATTATCAATGTATCTTACAGGATAATATCAGGGTGGCGGAAGGACAATGACTCTAAACATTAAAGTAAATCTACTACAAAATGGTTTCAAACAAAGAAAATCTGCCTTTTGGAGTGGCCCAGTCAGAACCCAGACCTTAACCCAACAGAGATGCTGTGGAATGACTTTAAGAGAGCTGTTTATAGCAGACATCCTGAGAATATGGCTGGGCTGAAGCAATTAAGGAAGACTGGTCCAAAAGGATTCCTGAACATTGTGTTCTGCTGGTCTGATTTAAAGCTAATGGTAGTGCTTGTTTGAGGTTAGGGTTCACTTATTTTTTCAACCAGCACTGTGAATGTTTAATGGGTGTGTTTTTTGACCAATTAAAGCAAAAAAAAGGTTGCAAATGTATATCGGATGTATATCATTCAGATCTGGTGACTGGGGAGGCCATTGAAGTACACTGAACTCATTTTCATGAATTTAGTTTTAGACTCTTGCTTTGTGACATGGTGCATTATCTTGCTGGAAGTACCGATTAGAAGATGTGTTAATTGTGGCCATAAAGGGATGCAGATGGTCAGCAGCAATACTCAGATAGGCTGTGGCATTCAAACCATGATTGATTGATATTAAGGAGGTCCAAAGTGTGCCGAGAAAACATCCCTCACACCAATAAACTATCAACCATCAGCCTGGACTGTTGATGCAAGGCAGGTAGGATCCATGGATTTATGCTGATGACGCCAAATTGTGACCCTACCATCTGTGTACCTCAGCAGAAATCAAGATTTATCAGACCAGGCTACCAGTCTACAACTTTCCAGTGTTTAACTGTGCAGTTTTAGTGAGCCTTTGCCCACTGCAGCTTCAGACCCAACATGGTCTTCTGCTGTTGTTGTCCATCCACCTCAAGGTTTGTCGTGTTGTGCATTCTGAGATGCTTTTCTGCTCACCACAGTGGTCAACCTGAGTAACTGTACATGAATAAGCAGGTGTACAGGTGTTTGTAATAGAGTGCTGGATGAGCGTATGTACAGTGGGGTCCAAAAGTCTGAGAACACTTTCCCATTTGGAACCCGCTGTATGTACAGTCCTAATCTGAAAGTAACAAATAGCTTTAGGTGTTGGGTAAATGCAGTGGAGTAAAGAAACATAAAACTGAAATACTAAGTGAAGTAAAGGTGCCTCAATTATTATTTCTAGTGCAGTGCCCGTTCCAAACATGCTTTTTATCTCATTAATAGTTGAATATTTAATTCAATCATCTAATCATATTAATCTAATTTCCACGTCACTTCTATGTTATATTAATAATAATAATAACCCTATTTCAGATACCTGATCAGATAATACTGAGCCACAAATTCAAAAGGATTGCTGAGATACATACACTCACTTGCCAATTAAGTACAGTTGGGTAAATCTAATACAGTTTAATACAACAGGCCTGCAATACTCCCTTCATGATCAGTTTTTATTGCATATGTTTGAAAGAGTTGTTGATTTATTTCAACGGTCATTTTGGAGGCTGTAGTTTGTGATGCTGTTGAACTCTACTGGGTTATACTGAGAGGTGTTCCTAATAATTTTTCCATCCCATTTATATGAATTAAGGTTGACCAAATATTAGAAATACCTCTCAGTATAACCCAGTACAGTTCAATAGCACCACAAAATGACCATTAAAATAAATCAACATTTTCTTCAACAGATTGTATATTACAATCCTCATGAAGGGAGGATTTATTTCAGGCCTGTTAATACAACAGGCCTGAAATAAATGCAGTATAATAGGTTTATCTTAGGTGTACCTAATAATACTGGTGAGTCGGTGTAGATTAATTTAATCACTGTATGTCATAGTAACCATTTCCCTGAACTGGAGAATCGTTAATTTTTCTGAAGTTGCCTTGAAACTTAAAATGGTTATAAGAAAAATCAGGTCTCTTTCCTCCCTTCACGCACAGTGAAGGGAGGAAAGAGAGCATAGCACAGTACAGGTACCACATACAGATGTGTAACAATAATGAGACTAATAATAAAACTAATAATTATTATAATAGGGTGTATATAAATAATAAAAGTAATGATAATCATAATAATTGAAGCAGTGGGTGTTGAGCAGGACCATGGGGCAAGACGTGGTTTGCAGTCACAGATCCAGACTCTGCAGCACCATGAGCAGAAATACCTGCAGAAAGCGACAGGAGGAGAGAGGAGAGAGACGAGAAAGCACAAAACTATGGGAGAGAGAAGTCAAGTTGGTAACGAGCATTGATGGGATGTGAATGCGTGCAGATGGAGAGAGGAGCTTGGTCCATCATGGGAAGTCCCCCAGCAGACCTCAAACTCAAAGCAGGCAATTCAATGAAACTGAATTCAGTTTTATTTTTGTAGTCCCAAATCATAACAGAGATTATCTCAGGGCACTTTACGTATAGAACAGGTCTAAACAGTACTCTTTACAGTTATGTTTGCAGGGACCCAAAATTCCCCCATGAGCAAACGCTTTGTGATAGTGGCAAGGAAAAACTCCTAGAAAAGAACCCGGCCCATGGTAGGCGGCCGTCTGCCTCGCCTGGCTGGATTGAGACAGAAAGAGAGAGGGAGACAGAGAGAGAGAGAGGAGTAGGGGGAAGAAAGAGCACATAGCACAATACAGGTATCACATTAAGATGTAATAATAATGAGACTAATAATTAAACTAATAATTATAATAATAGGGCTAATAATAATAATCAGACTAAATATAAAAATAATAATGAGCATGAGCAGGATCATAGGTGGTTTGAAGTCACAGATCCAGACTCTGCAGCACCATGAGCAGAAATACTTGCAGAAAGCGACAGGAGGAGAGAGGAGAGAGACGAGAAAGCACAAAACTACGGGAGAGAGAAGTCAAGTTAGTAACGAGCAATGATGGGATATGAATGCGTGCAGATGGAGAGAGGAGCTTGGTCCATCATGGGAAGTCCCCCAGCAGACCTCAAACTCAAAGCAGGCAATTCAATGAAACTGAATTCAGTTTTATTTTTGTAGTCCCAAATCATAACAGAGATTATCTCAGGGCACTTTACGTATAGAACAGGTCTAAACAGTACTCTTTACAGTTATGTTTGCAGGGACCCAAAATTCCCCCATGAGCAAACGCTTTGTGATAGTGGCAAGGAAAAACTCCTAGAAAAGAACCCGGCCCATGGTAGGCGGCCGTCTGCCTCGCCTGGCTGGATTGAGACAGAAAGAGAGAGGGAGACAGAGAGAGAGAGAGGAGTAGGGGGAAGAAAGAGCACATAGCACAATACAGGTATCACATTAAGATGTAATAATAATGAGACTAATAATTAAACTAATAATTATAATAATAGGGCTAATAATAATAATCAGACTAAATATAAAAATAATAATGATCATAGGATCATAGGTGGTTTGAAGTCACAGATCCAGACTCTCTGGCACCAGGGGCAGAAATACTTGCAGAAAGCGACAGGAGGAGAGAGGAGAGAGACGAGAAAGCACAAAACTACGGGAGAGAGAAGTCAAGTTAGTAACGAGCAATGATGCCATATGAATGTGTACAGATTGGAGAGGAAGAGGAGGAGAGAGGGGCTTGGTGCATCATGGGAAGTCTCCTGTCAGTCTAGGCCTATAGCAGCATAACTAGGGGGTGGTTCAAGCCAAGCCTGAGCCAGCCGTAACTGTAAGCTTTATCAAAAAGGAAGATTTTAAACCTACCCTTAAATGTGGAGAGGGTTTCTGCCTCCTGGACCCAAACCGGAAGATGGTTCCACAGTAGAGGAGCCTCCCATTCTACCTTTGGAGACCCTAAGAACCACAAGTAAGCCTGCATTCTGGGAGCAAGATTTTATAGTGGGGTAATAGGGTATCATGAGATCTTTAAGATATGATGGTACCTGACCATTAAGGGCTTTGTAGGTGAGGAGGAGGATTTTTAAATTCAATTCTGAATTTTACAGGGAGCCTATGCAGAGAAGATAACACAGGAGAAATATGATCTCTTTTCTTAGTTCCTGTCAGTACTCGCGCTGCAGCATTCTGGATCAGCTGGAGAGTATTTAAAGATTTGTTGGGACAGCCTGATAATAAGGAATTACAATAGACCAGCCTAGAAGAAACAAAAGCATTGACTAGTTTTTCTGTCTCTTTTTGAGAGAGGATGTCTCTGATCATTGCAACGATACGTAGGTGAAAAAAGGCAGTCCTTGAAGTTTGTTATATGCCAGAGTTAAAGGATGTATCCTGATCACAGAGAACTCAGAGATTCCTAAGAGTGGTGCTGGAGGCCAGGGCAATACCATCTAGAGTAACTATATCATTATATCAAGAACTTCAAGCAAGTCCAGTTGCCTTCGCGTAGCCCTTACAGAATACCATGACCTGGATGACTGAGAATCTTCCCAGACATATATATCAGGTTGTACAGCTACTGTATTTCTAAGGGTCCTGTGTTTGAAGATAATTTGGTGCCGAATGAGGGCAGAAGCTGGTGAATTTTGTCTCTAATAGAAATTTATCATTAAAGAAGCTCATGAAATCTTCATTACTGAGAGCTATAGGAATACATGGATTTACACCCTGAGTGAAGCCAATTTGATTGTATTAATGAGATAAACGCAGTTCTCAGGCTATCATTATCAACATCCACATGAATATTGAAATCAACTACTATAATTACTTTATCTGTACTAAACCTGATAAAAACTCTGAGAGACTAGAAGAAGGAGAGAGCTAAGAGTGCTTAAGCAGGACTAATGTACGTTTAAATGTACAGCGGGTAATTAGCTGCTGTAATGAAGAAAACAGCAAAATTAAGTGGGTAGAGGCAGAGCAGCAAAACTCACTACCAGTCACACGACGACGACCGGAATTGACACAATGTGCTTACCTGAGCATCTCAGCGTCGTCCACTTCTGAAGCTTGAGTCTGCCAAATCAGTATGCGTACATGTAAATGTATTTTCATCAAGGGTGTAAAATGCAGTTAAGAAAATCACAAATGTATTTTTGCATCAGTAAGGAAACGATTTGAAATCATTTAACGTTAGTTTCAGCCATTTTCTCACTCATATATGGCCGATAAAGGAAACAGAAAATAAACAACGGCTGAATAACAACGTTAGATTCCACCTGTTAATAATCCACATATTACTTGCTTGGGTGGGGATAAAAAGTAAACAAAAAGGTGCTGTCTGGCTGCTTTTTAAACAAAGCCTTCTGGGTCGTACTGCTTTGATGAGCCATTTACAATTTGCAGAGCTTGGGTCTCTGTCTAAAATAGTCGCACACTTTAAATGATCTTGTGCGAAGTTTTGTAGCTGCAGCTTGTTTTCTCAGGGTTCCATGCTTTGACCGGGCACCGCTGTGAGGCGCTGTTGTGTAATCAATAACGTCGGCTGCACCGATGAGTTGACCCGGCCCTAACTGACTCTCATTTAATATTTCTCTTTTTATGTTCCTCAAGGACTGCTCATCCAAAAACCCTCACAGCTGACACTGCACTTCCTTGGATCCTCAACAATCCACACGTGAACTTTGAAGTCGAACAGACGAGCAGTTGTCGAGAAAAGACGGACAGAAAAATATAGATTTCTCCATTAATTTGTAGGATTAAGTAAATGTGCTAAAATACTTTACTCCAATGGACCCAGATTATGTTTATGTGTGGAAATTGTAATTGACAGTCACAGTTTTAATAGTTAGTCCATAACTGAGCCCCATAAAGTGTCTAACTAAATATGTTAACAGACACTTCAGGATGAGCGCTGCCTTGGTATTTATTCATGTTCAGGAAACTGAATTGAAAATCTGGGGTATTCCAGACTAGAGGATTTAGCATTTTTGGAGGACGAAACACTTGAAAGCAGTGGTATTTTCTCCCAGAAGGCAAGGAGAGCCGTACTTTTCAGTATTATTCAAGCTATTATTGTCATTTTAAAGCTACATTATCTTGTGTATCATTTTCATTTGATTAGACCATGTTTCAAATGATTCAGATAGCACAAGATTTAATTTTTTTTTTTGTAGAAAATATTATGCAGTCGTAAAAATCTATGGGGGGTATCATCGTACCTTGTTACCTACCCCAGTTTTTTTTTTTTCTTCATTTTCTCCCCTATTATATGGGACCTTATAGATGCAGTAAATGTACTTAAATACTTTCCTTCACTGGTAACAGATTATTGGTATGTGTGGAAAATTGTAGGTGGCAGTAACAGTTTTAATAGTTAGTCCATACCTGAGTCCCATAAAGTGTCTAATTAAATACAGTTAGGTACATAACTATTTGGACAATGAAACGATTTTTGTAATATTGCCTCTTTACACCACCACAATGGATTTGAAATGAAAGTGCATTCCTTCTTTTTAAGAATGTACCAGATTGTGGATTTGGCCGCTCCTAAGTTTCTGCCATCCAATGTGATGGGTTTGTTTTGCTTTTTTATTTGCTTAATTTATCATGAAATAACAAGAGAACAGGCCACATCTGGACAGGAAATTGATTGTGAGTCAATTGTCCAATTACTTTTGAGTCTCTGAAAACGAGGGACTATGTTTAAATATGGCTGTAATTGCTAAACGGTTAATTCAATATTTTGGTGAAACCCCTTGAATTAAAGCTGAAAGTCTATAATTCAATCGCATCTTAATCCCTCATTACAAATACATTGTGATGGTGTATAGAGGCAAAATTACAAAAATTGTGTCACTGTTCAAATACTTAATGTACTTAACTGTATGTTAATAGAGACTGCAGGATGAGTGCTTCCTTGGCAGTTATTCATGTTCATGAAACTGAATTAGGAGAGAATAAAATTAGGAGAGAATTAGGTTTTCTGAATTTGGACGCATCTAAAATGAATCAAAGAAGTGCAGCTGTAATTATAATGTTGCTCAATTCATGTACAGTGAGTTCATACATCTTTTGCAGAGCCAGACCTTTGCTGTGTCCTCTTGCCCTTAGCTAAACTATAATCACATTAGCCAACTCAGAGTCAGCTGACTTCTCCACAAAGAGTCACAATGGGTTTTGAATGGGGAGCATTTAATTAATCTTAGCCACATTAGTATTTATCTCATGCCTGCTTTAAGTGAAGGGAAGTTCCTGTTTTGTCCTCTTCACATGCAACCTCTTCAAAGCATTATAAAATAATCTGTCTCTCCTGGATAAAGCACAGGACGTGCCAGACTTCAGCTGGACACTGGAGGTGGAGTGCCACGCAGGCCTGACGCAAAGCAAGACTGGAGAATAGCCAGAATGAAAAGGCACCACTTTACAGAGGACACTGGTTCTTTTCAAATTTGCCTTTGCCTTCACTTTAAAGTGCCTCCGACTGGCTGTTTAGGGGTGAGGCGAAAATGGAAATGGGCTGAAAGGAAGAGGTTGGAGGGCTGGAGCTGGAGTGGTATGGGTCTGCTGACTCCAAGGTACCATCATGAAGGACACAGTCCAAAAACATTTAACCTAGGTAAAGAGAACTGTTATTATACACAGTCTCAGTATAAATACTGTAATTGTGGGAGACGTCTTCATGTAGATACTTTGTGCATGAATTTGAGAAAAATACATTTACCTTCCAAAAGCGGATTACACAGAGGAAATGTGACTAGAAAGAGAGAGAGCAGTTTGACATTGAAATCCCTTAGTGGTAAGTTAGGGTGTGGAGATTGGACATATCTCATATAACAGAGTTCTCTACCATGAAAGAAGTTTTAATTTTCAGCGCAAATTTCTCTTGTTTAACCATGACCCAAAGCTTAGTAAAACTTTAAGAAAATCTTGGGTATTCCAGACAAGAGGATTTAGCATTTTTTGAGTATGAATCACTTAAAAGCAGTGGTATTTTCACCAGGAAGCCAAGGAGAGCCATGCTTTCAGTATAATCAAGCTATTATTGTCATTTTAAAGCTAAATGCATTTTGTGTATCATTTTTATGTGATTAGACCATGTTTCAAATTATTCAGATAGCACAAGATTTAATTTTTTTTTTCTAGAAAGAATTACGCAGCCATTGTAAAAATCTATGTGAGGTATCATCGCACCTTGTTGCCTACCACAGTCTTTTTTATTTATTTATTCATTTTTATTTTGGCATTTCACCTCTATTAGATAGGAACATATAGATGCAGACAAGAAGCAAGAGAAGAAAGTGGAGTATGACATGCAAATACAAGTCCTTAGCTGGAATCGAACTGTGGGCGTTGTAGTTTTATATATATATATATATATATATATATATGTATATGTATATATATGTATATGTATATATATATGTATATATATATGTATATACATATGTATATATATATGTAATATATAAAAATGGGTGGCCCTGCCAGTCAATCAGCCAAGTTGAGTTGGGCGCTTAGATCCCGCCCCTCTCAGTAAACCAAAGCCATGAAGAGAAATAAACATACTCCGATTTTCTAATTGTCATTTTTCCATTTTCCATCCAACAGTCCATAAACAGAAAATTAAAAATTAAAAATCCATCGACAGAAGAATTAAATAGCTTTATCCTCCATACTTAAGTGTGTGTGTATGTGTGTGTGAAAGAGAGAGATCATGTGACTCACATCAATAGGCTCTGTGGGGAACGGAGCTCAGCTGAATATTGACCTGCCTTCCATCAGTTTTTCTCTTCTCCCATTTCACAACCAATTACTTCCTTAATTGGTTCACTGAGCCCCTCTTTCAACTACACACAGTCATCATTGCTCATTTTCAACAGCTGGAGGCTAGATGCACTGACAGGACACATTCACTTAAGAGTTGCCCAAAATAGAAGAGTTTCACTAGAAGTCAAATGAAGCACCATAGTGTGAAATAGAACAGAATCTCCTGTGATAGTGCTGTTGCCAAGGTGGGATGTTTAAGAAGCATGTTAGTCATAATCAGTCATCCATTTTATTGGGATTAGAATTAGGATCTCGGATGGGGCAAACCTCTGCTTTTGGTATTCATTGTGTTTTGTGATGGCACATGTACAGTAGTTTCTTTGGGTTCAAATATTAAAAAACAATCTATCAATAGAAATTTATTAGAAGCTGGGTCCAAAACCTATTTTATAAAGTCTTTTTTCTTTTTATTGATGTTTAACACAGCAAGATCAAGCAAGATATTCTTCAAGATGGGGCCGTAAGGGTGGCAGCTTGTTACAGCAGCTCCTATAGTTTTAACTTTTTAACAGTTTTCCTCTTTTCCGTTTTTATCTTGACCTGCGGTGTGAATTGTGGGACCGTACAGGTCTGTGCCTTTCTAAACTATCTCTATCAATTCAATTTGCCACAGGTGAACTCCACACCTGACCACAATTTGGATTGCAACAGCAAAGGGTCTGAATACATTTGTGAAGAAGAGATTTGAGTTTTTCATTTTTAATAAATTTGCAAAAGTGTCTAAAAAAATGTTTTCATTTTGTCATTGTGGGTTATTGAGTGTAGAGTGATAGGCAAAAGTTTAAAAAATGTATTCTTTAATGAGTGGCTGATATACAGTATAGTTTCATTGATACCAATTTATCATGTGCTCCAAGCACAATTGGCATTAACAGAACTGTGCTAAGATGGTTTTTAGTCCTATTTATCCGATCAATTTCAGTTTCTATACATTAACAATAAATCCTCCATGTACTCAAAAGTTAGTCACGGAGTTCCACATGGTTCTGTGCTTGGACCAATTATATTTCCTTATATATGCTTCCTTTAGGCAATATGAGGAAAAACTCCATAAACTACCATTACTATGCTGACAAGTAAAAAAATCCGGCACACCCTGTCTCAAAAAGATGCAGAAAAACTAGTACATGCTTTTGTTACTTCTAGTCTGGATTATTATAATTCATTATTATAAAGCTGCCCCAACAAGTCTCTAAATACTCTCCAGCTGATCCAGAATGCTGCAGCGTGAGTACAGACAGGATCTAGGAAAAGAGATCATATTTCTTTTGTGTTAGTTTTCTGCATTGGCTCCCTGTAAAATCCTATTCCTCACCTAAAAAGCACTTAAGGGTCAGGCACCATCATATCTGAAAGAGCTCATAGTACCGTATTACCCGACTGGAACACTGCGCTCCCAGAATACAGGCTTACTTGTGGTTCCTAGGGTCTCCAAAGGTAGAATGCAAGGCAGAGCCTTCAGTTATCAGGCTCCTCTACTGTGGGACCATCTTCCAATTTGGAACTGGGAGGCAGACACCCTCTGCGCATTAAAGAGTAGGCTTAAAACCTTCCTTTTTGATAAAGCTTACAGTTAGGGCTGGCTCAGGCTTGGCTTGAACCACCCCTTAGTTATGCTGCTATAGGCTTAGACTGCAGGGGGACTTCCCATGATGCACCAAGCTCGTCTCTTCCTATCCTTCTCCATCCATATGCATTCATATCCCATTAATAACTAACTTGGCATCTTCTCTCTCCTGTAGTTTTGTTCTTTCTCGTCTCTCTCCTCTCTCCTCCTGTCGCTTTCTGCAGGTATTTCTGCCTTCCGGAACTGCAGAGTCTGGATCTGTAACTGCAAACCACCTAATGCCCCCATGATCCTGCTCAACAACCACTGCTTCAATTGTTGTCATTATCATTATTATTATAATATTTAATACGATGATGATTATTATTAGCCCTATTATTATAATTATTAGTTATATTATTAGTGTCATTATTATTATACAACCTACACCTTCCCCCAACCCCAGCTGGTCAAGGCAGATGGCTGCCCAACATAAGCTGGGTTCTGATTGATGTTTCTACCTGTTAAAAGGGAGTTTTTGATGTTTTTCGACATCTTATTTTCCGTAAATATAATGCATTCTTTCTGACTATGGTTGAATGAATGCATTATATCAATGAATTGGTATTTCATTAGGGTGATACCAACTCCTCATAGCAACCGTAAGTTGGGTTCGGTGGCATTTGCACAGAAAATTCTCCTGAAACATTGAAGCATTGTCACAAATAAATTGCAACTCTAAATCAATTAATGGATTTCTCGTGGTAGCAGCCGCCAGGTTTCTTCCTGGATTAAGGAGGGCACTGTCTATCTGAGTCCCCCTAACGAGGCCGAAATGAATTAACATGAAAGAGAACTTAATAAGGACACACTCCTATTTTTCTCTGTCTGTCCTTCTTTCTCACGGTACTTAAGTTTTCTTCTTCTCCATCACCAGGCTTACTGTTCTTTCACAGTTTAAACATCGCTTTGAATAAATCTTCTGACTGAAGTGACAAAGCTGACAAACATGACACAGGACCAGCTACTGGAACTGGCAGGAAATCATAGACAGACATGGAGAAGGGGACAAAGAGAGAGAAGGTTAGCAAATGACTGTGGATCAATGTTTCAAATGAAGAAAAATGCCTAAATGGCACTGAGGACCTCCAACTACTTATGAGTCCTTAAACAGGTGAGAAACACTATCAATGTCTCGCCAAGCTGAGTGTTTACTCACTACAGAGGACATCAAAGGCAGAGAGACGCTAAACTTATTTATATGTTTTACCATAGTAATGATAGCACGAAGGCAACCGTTCCCCCTTCAGTACTTTTCTTTTTACATTTTTCTTGTATACTGTGACTGCGCGTGTGTGCATATATAGACTTTGTCTTTGTATGGCATGCTCTTTATGATAAGCTTGGCCCTCAGGGAAGATGGAAAAACACAACACACCTATGTCAGTCAACAGATCCTTCTTTCAAGTTTGCTGGAAACAGGCCAATATTAATTAGTAATAATTCTGTTTTTTTCTTACTTTGGAACTCATGTAGCTATGTTTGAAAGGATGCTAAGCAGTTTGCTGTTTATGAGGCCTCAGCTTCAAGTATGTGGCATTAATTGCTGTGCAAAGATATTTGTCGAGAGCAATAAATTGGAAGGATGGGATGAAGGGTACAAAAAGGGATGCTTTCCCCTCAAGGTGATGCTGTGAATGCAGAGCTAACCAGATGTCTATTTACATAAGCTGGTTGTGCTGAGTGAATACAGCACATGCTGTGCAAGATTAGATGTTGGCTGGGTATTTACTGCAGGTTATAGGACCTTAAGCCACTCACTGTGTGGCTTCAATAAGCAACCTATGAAAAATGCCGTAAATCCACCAATGATCTCTGCATGAAGACAGTAGAACAACAGCTTACTAGGGTTAATTATATTAATAAATACAATTTATTTACATAGTATTATGTGTTGGTAAAAACACTCTTACAATTTGTGATGCATAATGTAGTCGAGTACACCACAACCTGTAACTATGACCTCAATAATAAACATATAATTGAATTTTCACATTTCTGACATTGTCACAAAAAAACTGAACTTTATGAGCTTCATAAAGATAGACATTATGGCAGATATATATATATCTACATATATATATACATATAAAATTTTGAACGCAGTTTAGGGCTTGGTGTGGGTATTAAGTAATTGCATACTAAAAGCAATGGTGGATGAAGTACTCAGATACTTTACTTAAGACTCTGAGTGGTACAATTCAACAATGTAAAACTACTTTATCACAAGTCAAAGTCATGATTTGAAATTGTACTTAATTGAAAGCACAAAAGTATTACCAAAAAATATATTAGAAGTATTAAAAGTAAAAGTACTCATTTAACCGTAGTTACCGATTATAACATCCAGCGCAAGCAGTGCTCCAACGGTTTCCTGAATTTGTTTTGCCCCTCTGTGTATTTTGGTGCCACATGTAGTACGCGCAGTGCACAGGTGGGAGGAGAGGAACAAATGGGGCGTTAGTCAGATGAAGCAGTTTAAAGCGAAATTATTGGTGTTGCTGTGCTGAATAGAAAGTTCTGCTTCTGCGGCAATGTTACTCCGCTGCCACTTAAGTAATTTTATCAACAAGATCAAACTAATGATAATGCTTAAGGAATAATGCGTAAAATATAAATAAAGTATATTTAATTAAACACTCCATGAACTTCAATTGTTATGCAGATGATACCCAATTGTACTTGTCGATGAAGCCTCAAAAATCAGGCACACCCTGTCTCAAAAAGATGCAGAAAAACTAGTCCATGCTTTTGTTTCTTGTAGGCTGTATTATTGCAACTCCTTATTATCAGGCTGTCCCAACAAATCTTTAAATACTCTCCAGCTGATCCAGAGTGCTGCAGCGCGAGTACTGACAGGAACTAAGAAAAGAGATCATATTTCTCCTGTGTCAGCTTCTCTGCATTGGCTCCCTGTAAAATCCAGAAAGGAATTTAAAATCCTCTTCCTCACCTACAAAGCCCTTAATGGTCAGGTACCATCATATCTGAAAGAGCTCATAGTACCCTATTACCCCACTGGAACACTGCACTCCCAGAACACAGGCTTGCTTGTAGATCCTAGGGTCTCCAAAAGTAGAATGGGAGGCAGAGCCTTCAGTTATCAGGCTCCTCTACTGTGGAACCATCTTCCAATTTGGAACTGGGAGGCAGAAACTCTCTGCACATTTAAGAGTAGGCTTAAAACCTTCCTTTTTGATAAAGCTTACAGTTAGGGTTGGCTCAGGCTTGGCTTGAACCACCCCCTAGTTATGCTGCTATAGGCCTAGAGTGCTGGGGGACTTCCCAGGATGCACCAAGCTCGTCTTTCCTTCTCTCCCTTTCCATCCATATGCATTCATATCCCATTAATGCTTGTTACTAACTTGGCATCTTCTCTCTCCTGTAGTTTTGTTCTTTCTCGTCTCTCTCCTCTCTCCTCCTGTCAATTTCTGCAGGTATTTCTGCCTCCGGAACTGCAGAGTCTGGATCTGTAACAGCAAACACCTTACTGCACCAATTATCCTGCTCAACAGGCGCTACAAGCGCTACTTCAATTATTATTATATTTGTTATATTCTTATATTTGTTATATTTGTTCTTCTTATTATTAGTCTTATTATGAGCCATATTATTACAATTATTAGTTTTATTATCAGTCTTATTATCATTATTATTATACATTTTTATGTGGAACATGCATTGTGCTATGTCCCCCCCCGCTCGCTTTCTCTCTCAACCCAGCCAGTTGAGGCAGACAGCTGCCCACCATGAGCCGGGTTCCGTTCAAGATTTCTACCTATTAAAAGGGAGTTTTTCCTTGCCACTATTGCCAAAATGCTTGCTCATGGGGGAATGTTGGGTCTTTGTAAATATAGCTATTTATAAATATAACTATACAATTAGTTTCTATATAAATACAATTGAATTGAATTGAATTAAAAGCTCGAAGTGCGCTGGGAGTTAAAAGGCCTTTACATAGTTCAAATGACCATTTAGGCAGTATAAAACATCCACAAAAGGAAGACATCTGGCTCATCAGAATAGAATGGAGGGGTGTATGGTGTTCTGCATAATGGCCCTGGTTTCTACCCTTCTGTGAACCACTTCCTCCACAGACTCTAAAGTCACACCAGTTGTGGAGCTGGACCTTCTGATGACCCTACCGAGTCTGTTGGGATCCACCTTCTGAACATTACTCCTTTAACAGAGACAGGAATAAAAATCATGCTGGCAACAACGTCTTGTCTTGACCTCCTTTATGTTTGTGCATAGAACATGGCCCAAAAATGGCCAAAAATGGCTTGAATTATCAAATGCAGTCTTTTCTTTCCCAAACAATCAAGGTTACACCCCTGACATCCATCCCAGAATACAATTCACTGCCTTCAGCCCTTCTCTAGTGAGAAGCACCAAGGTGATGCAAGAGGCAGACCGCAGCATCTGAAGACGGTACCGTCAATCTGATCAAGTACACTGAAACCACAGATGATGTTAAAGGAAGACTAGAGTGACACAGAGCATGTCTGTGTTTTCATTTATGTGTGTGTGCACGTTGGGTGTTTTGTGCAGTCTACCCAAGAATGCTACACTTTCATCGTGAGTAATTCATTAGCATTCAGTGCAAGTTCTTCTTTTTCTCCCTGTACACATACACACAAAGAGTGATATTCCCAATTCAGACTGATACAGTGACATGGGTTAACCTGGCATTGGGGGTCTATCTGTAAGGGTCAAACCGCGTAAGACGATCCTCCTTCAAGACCAGGCCTGTTCAATGGGGGTGCAAAAGCATGTATTGCACCCACATTTTGCATCCTTGACATTTCATTGCTTCCATGATGGTTAGTCTAACTGTTATGCAATGTACTCACTAAAACTGCTATCAAAATTGCACAGGTCTGCAGACACCAAGCCATATAATTGAGAGAACAGTAACATTACCAGCAGCAAAGTCATTATAAAGACAGAGGGGTAAGGCATTCGTTTTGTAGTTCATGGTTTAAAAGCAGAGAATGGCTAGAATATTCCTGCACAAATGATGCCATATTTTGAAACACACTTGAAGTGTTCTTTCGTGGTTGGTTTCAAAACATAAAAATCATGTCAAAGTACATATCACTTCAGCTATATAGTTTAACATATTTTCTATTAACTCCTCCTTTTAGTATGGTCCAAAAAATATTTGACATACAGTTAATGAAGAGAGCAAGTGAACTCAGAACAACTATGGGTTTAATCATTTTTGGCCATTGAAAAATCTACCGATTTATAACAGTAAACTGATATACTTTCAATTTTAATGCCATTTGCTGAACTGTTTGTACATCAGAGGACATTTTGTAACATGCTTTGGGTCTGATAAACTAATGTATCAGTGACACTCACAAAAATTATTTTATAATTTGAATAATTAATATACAAATAAGTTATTTTCTGTTTGTCTTAAAGGAGAACAAACACAAATCTGGGACCATCACAGTACAATAGAGTTGTTCAGGTTGTCAATTTTATGTCTTGCTATGTTCTTTTCTGTCAGTAGGTGGTAGTTTTTAGCCATGATTCCGCTGGGGACCAGAGTTTGAGGGTACTGAAACTGTTGCTGAAAAGGAACGACAAGCTTACTACTGTTTACAACTTTTTCCAGCTGTGTTCCAGCATAATCTGTTCACTGGGGACCACGCTCGGGACCAATAACACACTATTTTTCATTGCTGTTGCCGGTGTTATTTTATATATAACCCATCAATAAATGTTAATTACAGTCTAGTTTCCAAATATAGGTGGCTTGAAAAAGGATATAAGACATACCAAACAAATAAACATTGGAAACAAACACTACTATATTATTGTCCATAATCACATAAATGTCATGCCTGATTACCCAATAAAGTGCAAACACTTATTTGGCATTGATCAGTCCATTACAAGAAACATTAAAGTTTCATGACATGAAGACATACCTTTGCTATTACCACAGATGGACACTAAGTTATGGGTATTTGCATGTTATGACCGTTTGATCTTACACGTATATAAATTGGGCGATAATCCGTTTTTGGTGGACAACGATCACTTTTACGTGTCCGCACTAATGCACCTCCACTAGGTGCAGATGCACCCAGTCGTTTTGTTCTGGAACGAGGCCAGGGTTGAATACCAGGGTATGGAAATGAATTAAATGATCCCGCTGTTTACATTTCATTGAACCGACCCGCTAACAGAAAGGAAGAGAGAGGGAGAGAGAGAGAGAGAAATAGAAAGCACACAGGTGGACAATCAAGAAAGAGTGAGTGTGAAGATGGACAGACAGAGGGGTGAAAGGGAAATTTTTATTTGGTTAACTATTTGATGTAGTTCAGTATAATTCTCAGGTTTATCAGTAAAGCGTTTGAAACAACAATGCAGACTGGAGTCTCCGCTGACAGTGAAAAATGGGGTGACAGCTGTCTAATTAATGGGTTCAATGTGGGTCCAGTGCATGCTGAGTAGACCCATGTATACTGTAGGTCTACTGTCTAGAAGTCATATTACTGTTCCACCTGAATGTTTAAACAAAAACACCAATCCTGTGTTTTCTTCACATTTCCCCTTCAACATACAAACAATTTTTCTCCTTCTTCCACTTGCTCAACACATGCACATGCCTCTCTTCCACACACACACACACACACACACACACACACACACACACACACTCATTCTTTTCAGCCCTGGCAGAGAAGTAGGAAAAGGTCAGCACTCTCAGGAAGCGGTGGTGCTGATGATGAAAGGGGAGCAGCAGCAGATGAATTGACTTGTCATTAGCTCAGTTAGCTCCTTAGCTCTAAATGAACTCTAACTGATGGGGCATCTGCTTCTAATTTTGCTGTTTGCCTGTTCACTGTAAAGCAAACAACCCAATGTTTCCGGAAGGTTTTCTATTGCTTGTTTTCCTCTGTGTTCGTCTCCATGCTGTGAAAGGAGCCCTGAATCTAAATGTGACTCAATTGAAACTGGATATTTAAACCAATGAATAAGACCAATATTGCGCTTTTATCATCAAGACTGAAGGTCTAAAACCCAGCTAGTGGCTGTGAGAAGATGAAGTGCCTGTTCAGTTTCTAGAGGTTTATTAATACAGGGGCTAAATGTAAAGCTTCTCCTTAGGACGGGGCTGCAGGAAATGCCAGGTCATCAAAATCAAACGGGTTCATCTTTTTGTCCCATTGGTGGTGTGTTAGGAAAGCTCACAAAAGGCTTCTAACAGGGGAATTCCTTTCACCTCTGTATTTTTAGTACCAAATTGCCTTTTTGTGTCACTATTCCTCCCTGCAGCTCAGCAAGGAAACAGTCTGAGTAAGAACAAAAAAGGCAATTTTATACGAAGAAGATTGCAGCTTTGGAAAGTAGTCACTTAAAAGCTTTCGATAAACTTTGTATCATCAGAAGTAGTTTGTAAGACGTGTTGTCTGACCACTTTGGAAGTCAAGGATTTATTGGGTTTTGTTAAGATTATTATTTAAATAATGGAAAATGATGCGCATTTTCAGACAGTCTCTTCTGCAAGTCATTAATAATGGTTAACTTGGTTTTACACATGAAAAGTACCACAAATAGTTGTGTTACAAATAAAACAAAAGGGCTTGAGAGCGAAGTAGAAAAACCGGCTTACTTTGTCACCTCTACATAGATGGCCAATCACAGCGTGAATTGAGTGTGGATGTTGGGTAGTTTCACAAAGCTACATAAATGGTTGGAAACAGCCCACTCCCCAATTTGATGTCGGAAAGGTGGTAGCAGAGGGAGTTTCTGAAGTTATTAAACCATCAATGGATATTTTCCTCCCTCATTCCATTACTTTGAATTCACATTAGGAAGGGATTTCTTTCTGGCCAGTATTGAAACAATGATTATAACAAATAGAACCTGTTTCATTTTTCATATAGGCATGGGATTATTGTTTAAAGACGGACTTTAAGAGAAAATGTTGTGATGTTTGTTTCTTTGAAATAATTTCTATATATGCACTATTACTATGATATTCTCTGATTTATTAAATTGTTTTCACCTTATCATAACTACCCAGTGATAATCATATGATAATCACCATCTCGGTGCAAATGTGCACTGTAACATGTGACCATCATCACATCAAGTCTGTAGAAGGATGGGTTTTGGAGGGGTAAATGATACAGGAGTTCAGACCGTAGTCGTTGCCATGAATTATGACCAGTCATTAATCCCATTCAAGCGAATGGGAAAGTGGTCTCACACTTTGGACCCCACTGTAAATTGCTGTACATAATGTGTAATCTTCATCCAGATTGGACTCTTTGGGAGTCCACATAAAGCAAGTGATTAGATTTGGTTTTAACTTTGGTAGGGACATTTTGTCCGATAGCCAATATGCACAGTTGTATATGTGTGCACTTGCTTTATAACTCTTCAATGAAATGACATGTCTGAAAAATTATCACAAATTACCTAAAGTTTAAATACAATGTCAGTTGACTGATGTTAGTTATATCCAGAGTTAGTAATTATTTTTTGAAACATTTCATGTATAATAACCTACCAAACAAATCAGTTTTTTATTTGTCACTGTTCAGATGCCACTTTTTATTCTATTCGAGTTATTTGATTGTTTTGTATACATTTCATGTTGCTGAATATAATTTTTGCTGTCCCTATCACTGAACTATCACCGTTTCATCTGATTTCATATTATGTACTCTATTTATGGTTCTGATCATGCTGCTTGTAATTAACAACCCCCCGTCTTTCATGTGAATGTAGTTGTTAACTGGACTGGAAAACCCAGTTAATACAGTCAATTGATAACCAGCTTTGTGATACCAGTTATCCATTGTCAGGCTCAGTGAAGCCAAGTAACCCCAGGAGAGCCAGACTAAGTTTAGCTTGCTTTGTTATACAGGTCCCAGGTCTTAGCTAACTAAACCACAAAAACTACTACTAAATCTTTTCTTACAGAAAATAAACACACTGTATAGACCTTTAAAAAAAGCTGAACCTTAAAACATCACTGAGTGATCTGTTTTATCTCTAGCTGCCATTCTTAAATTTCAAACCTTTTTAATGCTAATTGAAACCTAGTTTCCCAGGAATTTTAGGTAAGAGGTAAAAATCTTTACAGTTAAAAACCTTCCAATGTATGTGCAAGAGTAGGGAATAAGAACAAACCATTTAAATACTATTCTACATACCTACTATTCTACCTATTGATGATGTAATCCTGGAGTGGCCTATTGAAGATGTTACGCTTCACCATAAGGGGATGGTCAAAGAAAGACAGAGAGGGAGAGATGAAGAGTTTAACCTTGATGTGGTAATGAATCTGGACAAGAGGACAGAGAAGCTGGGATACCTTCTCCTGGTTGGTAACAACATATGAGGTTAGTAACATGTTTGTATCATGATTTTATAGTTTAGTATACACCCTAAATACGACACCCTGATGACTTTGTTGTATGGAGTGAGATGCTCTTTGGCCTATTTGCTGCCATCAGACACATGGCACCATTTATTTTTCAAAATGGAGAGAGCATGTTTGTTTTCCCTGGCAGGACCTGTGGGGTGGTTTATCTATGTCCATCACACAGAATATTTACTCATGCAAACAAATTCTTCTGAAGATGCTGAGTCTGAAGTGGCACCAGGCAGTTCACATATGAAATGAAATGGGCAAACTGTAGCTCCGAGGGATTCAAACGTAGCCTTGAGAGCCTCTTTTAACTGTAATTTAACCTGTTTATATTCTTGCAGGATCTTGACATCAATCTGTAAATACATTTGTAAATATTTGAAACTTCAAATTTTGTGTCCTGTAGTTTACGACTGCAACTAATGACTATTGTCATTATTGATTAATCTGCCCATTATTCTCTTGATTATCATTTTGATCTGTAAAACATCAAAAAAATGTGAAAACACAATATTCTAGAGCACGAGGTGATGTCATTTAATGCCTTTTGTCTGATCAGCAGTCCAAAACCCCAATATATTCAATTTAATGTAATATATTGTTAAACGAAGATAAGCAGTGAATTGTCACATTTTAGAACCCTGAAAACCTTTTGCTTGAGAAATTACTTAAATGATTATTCAGTTATCAAGACAGTTGTAAATTCATTTTCTTTCAATCAACTAATAGATTAATTGGCATTCCAGTTTGGTTCAGATATTTATGTTCATAAACCCTAATGAATCAGCCAAGATGGAGCTGCAGCACCTTGCCGGAAAAACCAGGGCTCTCTCTCTCTCGCTTTGGGTAGCGACTGAAAGAATGAGATGGCCAAAATGGGCATCCTCCATTGGGTGGCTGTGCTAACCTTTAGAGAAAGTGTAAGGAGCTTGGAGATCCAGGGAGAGCTCAGAGTGGAGCTGCTGCTCCTTTGCATTCAAAGGAGCCAGTTGAGGATGCCTCCTGGGCACCTTCCTCAAGAGGTTTTCCGAGCATGTCCAACTGGTAGGAGACCCTGGGTAGACTCAAAACAAACTGGACAGACTGTATATCTCACTTGGCCCAGGAAGAGCTAGAAAATGATGCTATTGAGAGGGACATCTGGACTACCTAGCAGAAAATGGATGGATTCAAGTCATATTCATGTTCCACAGAAGGTGAATCTCAATGACTTTGGTGATCCTCTGACTTTTCATCTAGCGCCATCACCAGGTCAAATTTCAACTTGTCCAATACTTTGGTTTATCACCAAATACCTGCAAACCAATGACATTCCCACCAGTATTCATTGTACTTTTGTGTAGTACTAATTAGCAAATGCTAGCATGGCAACACTCTGAACAGAGATGGTGAACATGGTAAAAAAAAATACCTGCAGCATTGTCACTATGAGCATGTTAACATGCTGAAGTTAGCATTGAGCTCAAAGCACAGCTATGCCAATGAACAGCTCATAGATCTGCTAGCATGGTTTTAGACTCTAGTCTTGTTTAACAGTGGATATTGTGATTATATCACCTTTGATGACACATTTTCCAACAATGATAGAGTTACTTCAAAGTTCATCCTTTTTAATGAAGTGTCTTCAACATTTTGTCTGTGCCCAAGACATCTGTAATCATTACTGTAGGTGTACAATGACTATTCTGGTTGATATTATTTTCATTATCAGAGAAAAGTGTCTAAGGATTATGACTATTGTTTTGTTAATTGTATAACTGAATGAGATAAACCATGTGTTGTTATCAATGGAATGAGACAGGTTGAAAAGATGAATGTATATGAAACAAAAGACTAAAGCTTGAATTTAGATATTGTCCCAAAAAAACGAAATGATGAAAGCCAAAAGACTAAAACCTCAAATAAAATGCTTTTGTCAGAGCTTAAAACATGTTGAACACATGCCAGCATACTGGAGGTTCTGTAACAGAAAAAAAGCACAACAGACACATAAAGTTAAGAAATTTCAAAATAAAACAGGAAAGAATAACCAGTGTGGTTCAGTCCAGTTCAGGCAGGAAGTAACACAGAGGGGCAGATCATGACACCACCACAGTGTAAAGCCATATCTAATCTACAGTTACATGTGTAAAGGTTACATATAGTATGAAACAGATCTTGAACTACATTATTTGATATGTTGTAAGAAAAATAAGAACATCATTTTATTATATACCATTGAGTTATTAGTGTCAGAACACTAGTTACCACACTAGTTAACTAGTTAAACACATTACAGTAATAGTAAATGATTCACAATCACAGATAAAAATATGTTACACCCCTTATGAAGTAATTATCACCTGCTATCTTCATGATATGAGATTGTCAGTGTATTAAAAGGTTTGTGAACATTTTCATCCTATTTAAAGCCACATTACAATAAAGTATGTAAATGAACTAATGCTTCACTTAAAAGTGTGTATGAAAGAATAACAAATGCTCCATTTTTCCCATTTGTTTATTTATTTTTGTGGTAAATTTGCCATGTTCGCAGCATTTCTGCTTTAGGATACTAGGGAAAGAAACAAAGAGATAGAAACCAGTGCAACCCACTTATCCAGATTCACATTCATAAAAAAACAAGGAAAAGTATGGGATGAGCATGTAAGATACGTGCCAAAAATCAATTGGATTTCTCACTGGTACTATACAAGCAGAGGACCCTGAAATTGCTGGAAAAAATCCTTCAGTGGAAAACGGACTTCACTGACCTGACTAACTTTGCAGCAGAATATGTAGAATACATCACTCTTGTAATGTGAGGATCTTTGAGTTTTAATGATTTTATGGATTATATTTGGACTGCTGATTTGTTTGGATCATATTGCTGACTGTAAACAAGCTTGGTGTATGTTTGGTGTATCCTCTATGCTGTGTCTGCTTCTTGGAGTTGATAGGATGGGCTCAGTTTGTGTTGGGTGATGCATATTTTGCATTCTGACAATTTTGTCACACTTGCTGCAGTAGGTATCCTTATTTTCCTGTCTTGTCATGGTGCTCCACTCTCTCCCTCTTTCACCCTGTATGCACTCGTGCACGCACACAGTCTGCACTAATTTAGCTCTATGACTTCTCTTTCTACCTCCTGGTGCTGTGCTTTGATGGATTTGAGTATAACCTTAAGCTTGGATATTGCATACGTATGCCCTTCTGTATTCTTAGTTTGAAATGCTGTTTTTGCATTTCTCTGTATCATTACATACTTGTTCTCCTTCTCTCTCTCTGCTCAGGGATGACTTCATGTTTCTGAGTTGAAGTGGTTATTATATATAACATATTATAAGTATGACCTACTCTGAATCTTTGACCCAGCATAGCCTTCCTGTGATTCTCTTGTAGTGGCACTTTCAGTTAAGCAATTCATGGTGTAAGCAGGGCCATTACAGTGAGTCAATCTTAGGAGTCCTAACTATTCCCTGTGCATATACATCAATCCAGACCAATTACCGGTTTGTGTTTTGGTGTTTTAGCTGAATCATATATATATATATATACACAGCATAGTGACAAATTTATACTTTCTCACTATATAAGGTACATTGTTATATCACCTAGTTATATGTATTTGATCATATGCTGTGCAGAGGAAGTCAGTGTGACTGTGTAGAAGGGCTGGTGTGTTGTTGGTGTTGTCCACACAAACAACTGGATGAAAATCTGATCTTTGCACAAACAGGAAACGACCATAATGACAGCAGCTGTATGTTTGTGTAAGTAAAAACTGGCAGGGAGCTGATCACAGAGAGAGGGGAGGGGGTCTGAGAACTAGACCCATACCTGGGCCATGAATATTTGACTCTCTCTATTGTTTAGAAAAAAAATTCATGAAATCAGGGGGGCAATCCTCCCCGGCACACGCACACACACACACACACACACACACACACACTCGCGCTCACACGTATGTACACATACATACACATATGGCTTTACATCTTGGCCCAGCTCCAGTCTCCTCTCCAGTAATTGCCCCATCAAAAAACTTTCAGGAGAGGAGTAGAGGAGCTTTGTGCACTCTTTTATGTAATGATGACACTGATTGTTCACAAATGAGCTATCTGTGTTTTCAGCCATTCAGATTATATCTTTTCATATTTATTGTATTAGTTTTCATTCAAATTCATTCGCTGTTTGAAAAACAATATCAGAGGTCACTCAGGATGAAAGATTACTGTGCAAAAAAATGATAAGCTTGCAAAAAATGTCTGTCCATATTTGGATTTACTTTACTTAAGGCAATTTCAGACATTCACCTGGGATTTTCAGACCAATGTCTGCCTGTCTGTCGCTCGGCCAGCATTTTTGGTCCAGACTGAGATATCTCAACAATTGAATGGATTGCCATAAATTTTTATGCAAACATTCATGATCCTCAGAGGATGACTCCCACTGACTTTGGTGATGGTCTGACTTTTCCTCTAATGCTACGAGGTTGACATTTGTGGTTCAAAGGGAATCATCTTGACAACTAATGAATGGATTGCTATGAAATTTGCTACAGGTGTTCATGGTACACAGATGATGTATTCTAATTACTTCGGTGATCCCCAGACTATTCCTCTAGTGACACCAGCAGGATGGGATTTTTGGTTCAGAAATATTTAGACAATATGGATTTTTCACTAAATTTGGTGAAGATATTGACATTTTTCACAAGATAAATCCTACTGACTTGTGAGCCTAGGCCTTGTCATGTAGCAACACCAAGAGGTTTACATTTTTGTTTTTTAATGAAATATTGTAAGAACTATTGGATGGACTGCAGTGTAATTTGGCACAGACATTCAGGGTCCCAAGAGGATGAGCTTTAAAAACTTTGATCCCCTAACTTAACAAATGAAATATACTTTGGTTTATGACCAAATAACTGGAAAAATGACATTCCCATCAGCCTCACCTATACTTTATGTTTAATTAGAAAATCTTTGCATGCTAACATGCTAAACTAAGAATGTTAACATTATACCTGCTAAACATCAACATGCTAGCATTATCATTGTTACGTTGTTAGCATGCTGATGTTAGCATTTAGCTCAAGGCCCTGCTGTGCATATGTACAGCCTTAGAAAGCCACTAGCATGGGTGCAGAATCAATGAAAATAATTGAATTCAGCAAACCTATCTCAGACAACCTTAGAGTGTCTGTACAAGACTATAAACTACTGGCACGTTATGCTTTTTAAAAATCCTGAAAAATAGGGGACAAATACAAAATTCTTCCTTCCTTTTGTGCTTCACCTTGAGAACATATTTTCAATTTTACACACACACACACAGATGTACACATACAATACATTTCATGCAATTCAAGAGTAGTTCACATCTTAACTTAACTATCCTGTGGATACTTTCATCTATTGTGGACCGCTCTCTTCGAAATCTGTATTAGTAAACAATCTGATATCAGATCATCATATTGATTTATTAAGTCTTACTGAAACCTGGCTGTGTCGTGATGAATATGTTAGCTTAAATGAATCCACACCCCCCCCAGTAATATTAATACTCACATTCCTTGAGACACCGGGTGAGGAGGTGGAGTTGCAGCCATTTTCAACTCAAGCCTAATAGTAATCTTTTAACCTAAACTCAGTTATAACTAATAACGAAAGCCTGTATCTTAGTCTTACACATCCAACCTGGAAAACATTAAAGCCTATTCTATTTGTTACAGTGTACTGCGCTGCTGGCCCAAACTCTGAATTTTTATCTGAATTCTCAGATTTTTTTATCAAGTTTAGTCCTTTGTACAGATAAAGTAGTTGTAGTAGGATTTCAATATTCACGTGGATGTTGGTAATGATAGCCTTAGCACTGTGTTTATCTCATTATTAGACTCAATTAACTTTGCTGTGTAAATTAACCCACTCACTGTTTTAACCACACCCTTGACCTCGTTCTGATTTATGGCATCGAAATTGAACATTTAATAGTCTTTCCACAGAATCCTCCTTTATTGAATCATTGTTTGGTAATTTTTGAATTCCTATTACTGGACTACACACCATTAGGCAAAAATGTCTTTACTAGATGTCTATCTGGTAGTGTTGTTGAATTTAAGGAACTGATTCCATCAGCACTTAATTCACTGCTATATGAAAACTTGAAAGGATTTGGCGTTCTACCAAAATGGAAGAATCCTGTGTAGCCTGGTATGACAGTCTTAAAACATATAGGAAGGCCCTCTGTAATGCCAGAGCAGCCTATTACTCATCATTAATAGAGGAAAATAAAAACAACCTTAGGTTTCTTTTTAGCACTGTAGCCGGGCTGACAGAGAGTCATAGCTCTATGGATCCATGTATTCCTATAACTCCATATAGTAAGGACATCATGAGCTTCTTTAATGATAAAATTCTAACCATTAGAGACAAAATTCACCACCTCCAGTCGCCGATTTATCTTCAAACACAGGAACCTTGAGCTGTAAAACCTGATATATACTGAGACATTTTTTCTCGCCAACTAACTTCAACAATTTCTTCATCTAAACCATTAACCTGTCTCTTAGACGCCATCCCAACTAGGCTGCTTAAGGAAGTTTTACCCTTAGTTAGCACCTCTTTACTAGATATAATCAATATACCACAGTCTTTTAAAATAGCTGTAATTAAACCTCTTATTTAAAAAGCCTACTCTTGATCCATATGTTTTAGCCAAATATAAACCCATATCTAATTCCCTGCAGGTAGACTGCCAGATGTTTAACAGAGGGGTGTGGAGGTAAAATATTGTGTTGCTGTATAAGATCACCTACACTTAGTCACCCCACCTTGAATATATAAGTAAAGGTACAGAACATGCACTTGGGCCTGGATGAAGACGATGGTCCATTTGACCAATTTCCACTGATTAGTGATACGGTTCGGCGATGCCAACCGAATTGTCATATGACAATGTCTATAGTCAAATGTGATGGATGATGAAATCGTCCATATTTTTATTTTATTTTTTGCTGATTTAAACACATCTATTGGCTGGCGAGTGTTTGATTGAATATAATTTATTTATATTGTAAGCATCCCCTAGCTTCTTATTGTCTTATGTACTTGATTGTCACATCCCTTTTTTTGTTTTTCGCTGGATTATCCACTTTAGGTCTTTGCTGATTAACTGACAGGATATCTATGTAAAACAACAGAGTGAAACCCTGGTTTACTTAATCCATTGTGGAATAAAAACTGAACTTTTCCCTGACTTCTATGACGTACTTTTCACAACGTTAAGTTTCAGCTTTCTTCTTTTTTTTATGTTCTGAAGGAGATAAAATCACAGACTCTTCAGTTTCGTCAAAATTATCCATCCTTAAAGATGGCTTTGAGCTTAAGTTAGATCGAAATTTCCTTTCAGACAGCACATCTCCAGCTGAACCGTCGCAGCCATGTTGTGTCACCTGACCTGAATACTGTATGCAAATTTGCTACATAAATGTATTGGGTTGTGCTCAAGAACAGGTGTTTGATGTTTTCTATTGTAAATTGTAAACTTGCAATGCCTTGACAATGGCTGATGGGATCAACATTGAGATGACTGTCAGCCATTTAATTAGGGTTGGGCCCAACCTAGTAACCCAGTTAGTACCGCACTTGCAAGGTGTCCGCAGAAGAAAAACAAGCTAACCTTACAGACTGTGGAAGTAAAGTTATGAGTTCTCCACTTTTCCCAAATTTTACCTAAATGTATAGAACTCATTGTGATCATTTTATGTAATGTAACATGATGCCAGGGATGCTGTGGTGCTAAAAACTGAGTCATCTGCCTGCTGTGACTGAATGAATGTACCTGACAGCAGAAATATTTGATGTTTTTGATCAGTTTCCTAAAGAAGAACAGATTGTTGATATGGAGTGATGCCGTAAGTGCGTTTGGACAAGAGTAATATTTATTTAATATTTATGCTGAATCAAGCAGGTCACAAACTGTAATTTCTTCAAATCTGTTAATTAAAAATCGGTCCCAAAACCAGCTTGTACACTCATTACCTTCAACAACTGGACTGGAGTGTTAGACCGTAGTGAATCGGGGGATACACTTGGCTCGGAATTCCACTTTCGAGCAGTATTAGAAGCGTGGATCTAGTGTGAGTTAAATGTACTGAATGTTGGCTTATTTCACACGAGTGACACACTTCACTACCAGCTGGTAGTGTATTGTATAGGCACTATTACATTAGTGCTCAGGACTGCAAGTGTCAGTTTTAGAGCTGACCAGAGCGTGTGGGTGTGTGCTTGTGTGTGGTGATGTGTCTGTGAATGTAGTAGAATTAAGTATAATTATCTGTTCGTGTTTCTTTCTGAAACCCCATCTCACAAATTATTTTAGTCAATAGGGCAAGGTAAACCTAGAAAGTTAACAGCAAACAAATTCAAAGTGCTGCACTGTGATATTGAATAAGTTAACACAGCTGAACTACAAAGTAAAGACTAGTGTGAACATTAGGTTTTATGCTTTATGTTATGCTATGTGGATGAGTTGTTTTTTTGTCTACTTTATTTACATATTTAAAACAGAGTATTAGGGACACATTAAGGGGAAAAAAAAGATTTTGAATATAAGGTAGTAACATTGCGAGAATAATGTTGTAATTTAACAAGAAAAAAGTCATGAGAATAAAGAGAAAAGTTATGAGAATAAAGTCATAATTTTAGGCTATGTGTTATTTTAGAGGGGAAATATCAGAAGGGCGGCCTGCTGTGTGCATTCAAATAAGGAATGTGGAGCATCTTGTAAAGTTATACTCTGGTATAGGTTTCACGAATAAAATACTTAATCGTATGGCACATCAGCACCACATTATCATAAGCATCAGGACTTTGAAAAGATGAAAGAAACTGTGTATATTCCAGAGAAAGAACCACATGGACTTGGAGGAACTCCCTGTAGAGGAAATGGCTGATAGTGGTTGACTGCATTCAAAGGAGTTTTGTGGTTTCTGAAGAAACCAGAGATTGGTCATCAAGATTTTGAATGCAGAAGGAGTGGAACTGTGGTGAACATGGCGTCTCCGATGTGGACAATACAAGAGCAGAGGCCCCAACGCCTTATGGCATATGGATTCATATGATAAACTAAAACTGTATGGCATTGCAGTTAATGGCTGCTTTGACAGATGTAGCTGTCACACGATGTGGATGGAGGCATATACCACTAACGATGATCCCAAAGTAACTGCCCACTACTTCATGAGCACAGTGATGCGCGTTGGAGGCTGTTCCACAGTGGTTGTGGTCAGACCCAGGTACGAAAAATGGGCATGTAAGGGAAATGCAGCTTGAAAAGAATCACAATCACAAATCACAATCTTGTTGACTTATTGGAGTATATTAAAGGTGAAACTGTGTATCCGTACGGAACTTGTGCTTGCCTTTGAAGTTGGCTTATGTAGGTTCCATATGCAGCTTTAAGTAACAAAACAAGTCATATATGGAAGAAAAATTGTGATGCACTGAATACATGGGATCAGCACAGGCTGTTAGAAATATGTTTATGGGCAGCAGATAACAGATGTTACAGTAGAGACAGCTGTGCCTTGCCAGACATTTCCACAGCCTGTATTGCATATTGGTTACATTTTGCATTAAAAACTTGTGCTTATCTGACCTTTTCTAATGTACAATAGAAATAAACTAGACGCAGATGCTTGTGTCTCTCCAAACTGTCCAGATATTATTACAGCTAGTCACTAGCAGTACTCTGTCATACATTTACAACTACAAGAACCTGTTGAGGCTCTGCAACTCTAGTTTTGTGTCTCATGTGACAAAAGCGGTATCAGTACAGTGCTTTCAACCAAACTATCATTTGTCGTATACAGCAGATAAACAAAATGATACTGTGGTACTCCCAATAGACCTACAGTATGACAAACATACCAAGATGACTGCTGATTTAGAAAATGCTGCCAGTAAATGTAAGACCAGCAGGCCTATACTAATGCATACCTATTACAATGACAATGTAGGTCCTCCTTTTCTTCTTTTGGGACTTTTTAGCAGTTGCCATGTAGCTCAATGTACTTGCTGCCACCACTGGAAACCGGATAGGAGGGGTGAAATATAATTCAGTTTGATATTAGTTTGTATTCTGCTCTCCTGTGAACACGCATATCTCACTTAGATGACAATGGCCAAGAAACATGCTCAAAAAAAAAGACAAAAGTCCAGTCTTTAAACAAATTATTGTCTAGATGAAGACGTTTATCCATCAAACTTGCATAACTAACATGCCAGCTGTAGAATCATGGCTTTAATCATCTTAGGCAAACAATGACAACAAACTTTGACTGTGGCCCGGTTCATTATGTATCATACATTCGATATATCTGTAATAAATGAGCGGAATAAGTCTTGACCAATGTTAATGTAAGTTAGCCTACATAAATTAGCGTGACTTAGCTAACGAATTTGGAAGTAACGTTAATAATGAGTAACGAAACTGTAAAACTGTGTTCTTTCAGCAAGCAAAACCGCATTGTTGTTTAATATTTAATAATAAGATGATTAAGTAAACTTACCTGTTGACTGATGAATGTGGCATGGCATGACGCCTGAGATAAACAGCAGTTGCCAAAAGCAGGCTCAAGTTGCGATTGACTGTCTGTTCACCCGTTTTGATGGTTGCAGGTAATATATTTACCTAAAAAATTATGTTTTTTCTCACAATATTTTACGTTTTTTTCTTAGTAATATTTTTTTTTTCTTGTAAAATTATAACTAATATGACTTAATTCTTTTAATATTATGACATATTTCTCAAATACTACTTTACTCCTGTATTTTTATGACCTTATTCTTGAAATCTCCAAATTTTTTTTCCTCAATGTGGCCCTAATACTTCCTTGTACATATCTACGACTATTAGACGACCCTGAATATAATACTATCCCACCATTTCCAACAGCTGTTTTTTGAGAAAAAAAGCCTTTTTGAGGATAGGAAACACTTTTACACTTGTCCTGTTTGGATAGTTTCCCTGAGATATCATTTTGGATAGGAAAAGAGAGTCCTCATCTTTGAAGCCTTTTCTTTTATATAAGTGTAACATGAATTACAGCATCGTAGACTCACACTAACTCTTGTCAGACTGTTGAAGCGGCCAGAATCATTTTCTCTGACAGTTAGCAAGCAGTCTTGTTTAGCTCATCATCTATGAAAACCTGTGATTCTTGGCTGTTTGACAGATTTTCTTCCTTGTTTATTTCTCCAGTAAAGATGTTGGGCGACGTTATGAACTCAGCCATCAGATACTCCTGCAAGTTAAACTGGGCCAACAAAACACTTTTAGGGCCGACAAAATCCGAAAAAAATCACTATAAACCTAGTGGAAAATACTTGCTGGCCAAGCAACATTAAGGCTACAAAGAACCAATAACGCAACACTCACTGTAAAATACTGTACTTAGACTTGTACTCCCTCCTTAACACCAGTTACTAGTCTTAATGTTGTGGCAAAATGGTATATATATATGTATATATATATACATATATATATAATGGGGTCCAAAAGCCACTGATGGATTATGCTGAAAATGGAAACCAACATGTTACAGCAGGTTGACATGTTGGTTTCCATTTTCCGCATAAGTATCTCTGCAGCTTTTGGATGGATTGCCAGAAAGTTTGGTACAGATATTCACAGGATAACAAAAAAACAAAGAAAAAAAATGCTAAGACCCAATTTCCACTAAAATACCAACAACTCACTTTGTGCTGCCTCATATGAATGAGCCTCCCACCTGATTATAGCTCTCCTACTAGCTGTGCACTGTACACTCTGTGGTAAATACCAGATGGGCAATGCGATTTTCAGGATGCTGCTTATGCTGATTGTTGTGCCACCACAAGAATAACAATTGCAATGTGTAATTAATTATTAATTATTATTGACAATCAGTCATGTTATATAATACTATTTTGTCCTGTCCATTGAGTTTGATAAGTGACAAATGTCAAATACCTTTGCCTTACTATATTCACACATGACAATATCCCTTCCTCTTTGCAAACCAGTGCCTAAAGTTATTAGCAGTATTATAACTTATTTTTGCTTCTGCATATGGGTTTTTTTCATGTCTGCGTTTGTGTGTGTAAGTGTCTTCCAGGCAGATTAAGAGCTATATGGATTTTAGCTTTAGTGTTGTCCCTCACTTGTAAATTGCTTTGGATAAAAGCGTCTACCAGATTAGTAAATGTAATGTAAAAATGTAAAGGTAATCTTGGGGCTGTCAGTAATACAGTCACACACTGATGGCGATGGAGCTTCCATGAAACTGGCTGGCATGCACATCAAGAGCAACCTGGGGTTAAGTGTCTTGCCCGAGGACACTTCGGGGTGTGACCACAAGGAGCCAGGGATCGAACACCAACTCAGAGATTAGTGGACGACCACCTAAGCCGCAGACGCCCAGACAGAGTGATGCATCTTTGTAGAGAGATGACAAAGTCAGACAGAAAGACATGATTAATTTACACTGCACGGCAAATATGTGAAATTTGATCTGATAGTTTGGCAACGGTGTGTCAAGGTTCAGAGAAGTATCTTTAAAAAATTCATGGACAAAAACATTCAGCAACTGACCAAGAAACCAGTTTTTTTTTTTTTTTTAGAATCTCTATAATTTGCTGCAGACAGCACCATAGCACCAAATTACTCAATATGCTTATTCAGGTGTTTAATCATTTCTACTTATGTGATTTGATGGCACATCATGACATGACCAAATTTAGGGAACAAAATGAGTGCACATGTTGGTAATTTGAGGGAATGATTTGTAATTTGAGTAGGTTCTGTTCTTAGGTTTGTTGAACATTCAGTGTAAATTCCACATGCTACTCAAGTTTTCAAGTCAAGCAGCGTTTACATGCAGGTAACTCGGGAGATACCAGTTTATTAGGACAATCGGAGAATGCGTTTACATGCGCTGTTGTAATCTGGTTACTTTAAATCTGTATATAAATGCAGCAGGTCAATAATCAGATTCCTACCCTACCCCTCCCTTATTTTGAAACTTCAGTAGTGATGTCGGTGACTCGGGTCTCTGCTCTGTGTTTATGTGTCAGAGCAGCCTGATGGAAGGAAAACTGGCAGACAGAACAGAGCTTTCCCTTCATAGTGCAAATGTGTCTGATTAGTAAGAACAGTCAAATTTTCAGCGTGAAGACTGACTTATTTGGACCTCTAGAGGCTACTATTTGCTAGTTTCAGTTTAAGTCAGACTTTGGATAATTTTAAATACAAAGATGCATCACTCTGCATAATACTCTCTCCTTCCATCCAGCTGCTTGGCTGCTTTCCCTTGTTTGCATTCTTTTTTCATGCACATGCGTACTCATAAAAAGCTGATCAGAAAACTGATTACCTGTATACTTAGCAGAGAAATCAGTGAGGAAATTTACCTGGGGAAATCAGATTACCGAAACCAAGTTTCTCTTTCACATGACATGTAGCAATCAGCTTACTGGAAAAAGCCATCTGTAAGCCCGCTATTTAAGAAACACACCCAAGCAGTGTTTAACTGACCTCTCTGGTTGAAAGTTTCGAGACTGTTTCATCTCCAGACTACTCCCTGCATCAATGATGGGTGGAGTGGAGGCTGTTAGGTTGCCGGAAGTGTGCATCGTTGCACCTGTAACCACAACAACAGATATGTCCCGGTGTGCTTGCATATCTTAGAATAAACAGCTACACTCCTGCGGCAAGGTGAGAAGTAAAACCACTGGAGGTCAGCAAAAACAAAATTTTCAGCTGCTGTTCAGTTTCTCGTTTTTTGGAGGTGAAATTTAAAGTGAATGCCCCAAAAATATGTCATAACTGCATATTGCAAAAACAAATAAATGCAAAAAGCTGTTAATGAAAAATTATACTTGTAGAATATTTTGCTCAGCTATCTTTTCAAAATAATCAAACTACCAAACAGAGCAGTTATTAGGCATAGGTGAGCTAGTTGGTTGCCTAAAATGCCACCAGCTGGAGTTGCTCCAAATCTTTTGTAATTCTTTTAAGACACCTGAACTCCTTTTAAAAGTCTGTCACTGACGTCTAATGCCTCCCTTACATTGTTAAAATGAAAAAAACAAAACAAAACAAAACATTGATCATTCTGCACTAAATACCTGATGCCAAGAGAAATTAACAGTGCAGAGGACCACACTCTATTAGGGGCTGACACTTGCTGTCATATCATTAACCTGTTGGCTGCCACATATTTTGCAGGGCCGCCATTCCTTTGCTCACATGGCTGTGTAAGAATCACGTATGAATAACCAGGTTATTCATGTTCCATGCAAACATAATAATATGCTCCACACTGGGATAAGACTCATAACTGGGATACAGTTAACATGTGTACAACTCCAGGATTGTGTCATTCAGCCACTAGGTTTAAAAAAAGATAGCCTATAGTAAACAATGATCCACATGCTGAAAATAAGGTAAAGTAAAGATGTTCTGAGTAAATCCACAGGATGTAGATGGGACCAACCCAGACATTTTGATGAATAGGTAATGAGTATGAACCCAGATGTTTTCTCCTGGATGACAGCTGTCAAAACTCCCCACTGTGCCCTGTTAAAACTGCCCACACAGCAATGTGAGCCAGTGACCTGCTGAGCCACAAAATATAAACACAGCAGTCAGTTTGAGTTCATTATATGACAGTGAGCAGCAATGAAAGATGCAAGCAGAGTGGTTGGTTTGTGGCTAATTGACTGCTGCTGTTGGATGAAAACTTCTGTATTTGGTTATTGCTGAAGTTAAAAAGTGTCAGTCTAAATCCTGTCCAGACCTTCTTGCAACAGATCCACAATGACATCCTGTCTCTATGGATATTATAGAAACCTATAGAAAAATGCTATAGGAGACTATTTCAAATATTATAGTAGACCAGGACATTCTATTTTCTTAATGCAGAGCTATTTGGCTATAAACAGACCTAAATTGCTTCACTTATTTTAATGCAGACTTAAAATGTGCACTGCAAGCTATATAATGAGAAGAAAAATGGTCAAAAAAAGAATTAAACTAACTACTGGGTCATAAAAAGTTTTCATGAAATCCATAAGTTAAAGTCTCATACGGGTAACATCTGCCCCTCAGTACAGAATGAAAGAAACTCCAATGGTGTATATGAAACTCTTGCACAGACATCTAATAACCTGTATAATATTAGAATCATACAAGGATATTACTAACCAGTTTATGTTCCATATTTGTCAAAGGTCAAAGCTGAACCCAAACGCAGACACAGCACAAACGCTTAAGGTGAAGGTGGTCTTTTATTTTAACACAGGCAGTAAAGATGAGATGCTGGCTGGCCAGGGTTGGGGCTGGGGGGGCAGAGGGAATCCTGAGGAAGTGAGGTGGCTGGCGGGATTGGCAAACTGGTGAGCCGGGATGGCAGGCTGGCAAACAAACTAACAAAGAGGCAAAGCAGGTAGATTGTCTAGTATAAGAACTAGATGTGTTGCACATTGACAAACCGTGGATAGCATAGCAATCCAGCAGGGACAGTGCAGGGTTCTTATAGTGGTATGGTGATGGTTTGATGGCAGGCAAGTGGTTGATTCCCAATGATGGACAGCTGTAAAGAGCAGGAAAGACAAAGAGACAGAGGGCAAGGGGGAAGGGGGAACAGGCATATATATATATATATATATATACACACACATACATACATCCATAGAGCATTTATTTGCAGAAAATGACAAGAGGTCAAAATAACAAAAAAGATGCAGTGTTTTCAGACCTCAAATGATGCAAAGAAAACAAGTTCATATTCATTTTTAAACAACACAATGCTAAAGTTTTAACTAAGGCAGAGTTCAGAAATCAATATTTGGTGGAATAACCCTGATTTTCAAACACAGCTTTCATGTGTCTTGGCATGCTCTCCACCAGCCTTTCACATTGCTGTTGGGTGACTTTATGCGAATCCTGGCTCAAAAATTCAAGCAGCTCAGCTTTCTTTGATGGCTTGTGACCATCCATCTTCCTCTTCATCACATTCCAGAGGCTTTCAATGGGGTTCAGGTCTGGAGATTGGGCTGGCCATGACAGGGTCTTGATCTGATGGTCCTTCATCCACACCTTGATTGACCTAGCTGTGTGGCATGGAGCATTGTCCTGTTGGAAAAAACAACGTTCAGAGTTCAGAGTTGTTCAGAGTCCTTAGCAAAGACGCATCTGCCCAATTCCAGCCTTGCTGAAGCACCTCCAGATCATCACGGATCCTCCACCAAATTTCACAGCGGGTGTGAGACACTGTGGCTTGTAGGCCTCTCCAGGTCTCCTTCTAACCATTAGACGACCAGGTGTTAGGCAAAGCTGAAAATTGGACTCATCAGAGAACATGACCTTACACCAGTCCTCTATGGTCCAATCCCTATTGTCTTTTGCAAACCTCAGCCTGGCTCTTCTTTGCTTCTCATTGATGAAGCGCTTTTTTCTTCTTTTTTTTTTTTTTTTACACAACTTGAGCCCTGCCCCTAGGAGCCTGTTTCAAACCGTTCTTGCCATGCACTTCACCCCAGCTGCCATTTGCCATTCTTTTTGTAGGTCACTTGATTTCATCCTACGGCTGCTGAGTGACATTCGAATGAGTTGACGGTCATCCCGGTCAGTGCATAGTCGTTTTAGCCCTCTGCCGGTCTGTAGCTTTGTTGTCCCCAATGTCTGCTGCTTGACCTTGTTCTTAGGACCTGCCATCTTAGAAATTTTAAGGATGGAAGCAACCTGACGCTCACTGTATCCCTCTGCCAGTAAAGCTAGAATTGAAAGTTTCTTTTCCTCACTCAAAATGTTTCTTTTAAAAGTTTCTTTTGGCATGGTCAATAGTTATTTTATGATTCCAATTACTTTTGAGGTACTACTAGCACTGTTTTTGCCATCCAGCTGGTCCTAATGCAAGAGGATAGTGATGACCACAGCAGTGGTTTTTTATACTTTTCCTTGTTAAATAAGATTTGGTTCAGGTGATCACCTAATCAGTACCCCATTAAGTTAGAATGAGGTGTGCTTGTGTTGGAATTCAACAGACACTGGATTGGAATGGCTTTCATACATGTAGAGATGCTGATTTCAGAAAACATTTGCAGTGGTCTCTTAATTTTTTCCAGAGCTGTATATATATAAATATATATATATATATATATATACACACACACACACACATGCATATATATATACATACATAGTAGAAGCCAGTATTAGAAGTTGTTACCGGTCAAGTAAAGCAGATGCCATCTCCAAGGCTGTTTGGAAACTTAGCTGTTTCTTCACTTCTTCCCAATGCAATGTATTACCAGAGGATACCTTGTTATATTTTTGGTGTTTGATATATGTAGCGGTGTTGTGTAATTCCATGTAAGATAAACTAAATGTTTTGGGATAGCACAGAAATAAAAACTAGCACTAGTATTATATACTACTAATATTATTAACATGAGATTACAAATAAAACAAAACAGCAGGTCCATGTTTCAATCCAATCCTCCATTAACATGAAACAGACACAAACAGATAGTGACTGGAAGAAAGCAGTATGTGTCGATGTCACCAGTTTGATGCTGTGTGATTGGCTGTCCCTGGGGGAACCTTGCTTGCTGAAAAGCAGATGACTGTCTCCTGGTTTGATGATTCTGCTGTAGTGGGTGACGACTTTTGTGCACTTGTAGAGGCTTCCTTCCATTGTTTACTCACACACTCTTACACTGGAGACGCATTGACCCCTCCAAATACTAACACATACACACATGTGAATACAAGACAAGGTGGCTGTCGGATGCTCTGAAGTCACTTTCAGCTGAGTCAGGGAAAAGAAGAAGTGTTAGCGGTGTTTGATGTGTGTTTTGTGTCCCCTAAGGGTCTTGAGTCCATGGGAAACCCTCACTCCTGCAGTCTCACAGTGCAATAAAAAACTTTACTCCCGTCTGTCCTCCATCTGACAGAGGACAAGAGATTAATTTTGTTCAGTATCAATGAACAATGTTCGGATACTAAGATCCAGTTAAAGGCTTCATTGATTTGCAGATTTATTCAAGGTGTAGCAGTACGAGGTCCTCCTATCTGCAGAGGAGAGTGTCAACATACATAAGATGAATGATGAAGTGAAAAGCAGCAAAGTAAAGTGGTAGTTAAAATGTGTTTTGTCTCCAGTGAGGGGTTGGAAAACTATGGTTTGAAATATTTTGGGTTTTTATTTTTGTAGCTCAGCAGCTGTTGCATCAGCTATGTGTAAGTTCAAACATAACTCAGTTTGAATGTGTGCTATATTGTTGGGTTGCACCATATAAGTTAGTTACAAGGTAGAGTTAAGATACAGTATAACTTATATACATATAAACACACACACATATATATATATGTATTCATATATACACAAATATATACATATACATACACATATATATATATATATATATATACACACATACATGCATATATATACACACATACATGCATATATATACACACATACATACATATATATACACACATACATACATATATATATATATATATATATATATATATATATATTTATATGCATATATATATACACACACACACACACACACATATCTATATATATATATATATATATATATATTTTAAAAAATCTCCCTCTCACCTCCCCCCTCCAGTATCTTAGCTGTTCCTAGAAGTGCGCTCTTCTGGACAGAGACCTCAGATGTTGTACCCGGAATCTGCTGGAGCCATTCTCCCAGTTTGTGGGGCACAGCCCCCAGTGCTCCAATTACCACTGGCACCACTGTTGCCTTTACTCGCCACATCTTTTCTAGCTCCTCTTTCAGCCCTTGGTATTTTTCGATTTTCTCGTGTTCCTTCTTCTTGATGTTGCTGTCGCTTGGGATCGCTACGTCTATCACTACTGCCTTCTTCTGTTGTTTGTTGATCAACACGATGTCCGGTTGGTTAGCCATCACCAGTTTGTCAGTCTGGATTTGGAAGTCCCACAGGATCTTGGCTTGGTCATTCTCAACCACCTTAAGAGGTGTCTTCCATTGTGACCTTGGGACCTCCAACCAATACTCAGGGCAGACGTTCCTGTACACTATGCCAGCCACTTGGTTATGGCGTTCCATGTACGCTGTTCCTGTCTGTATCTTACACCCTGCTACTATGTGCTGAACTGTCTCAGGAGCATCTTTGCACAGCCTGCACCTGGGGTCCTGTCGGGTGTGGTAGATCCCCGCCTCTATTGATCTTGTACTGAGTGCCTGTTCTTGTGCTGCCATGATTAGTGCTTCTGTGCTGTCCTTCAGTCCAGCCTTTTCCAGCCACTGGTAGGATTTCTTGATAGCAGCCACTTCTTCTATCTGTCGGTGGTACATGCCGTGTAGGTTCTTGTCCCTCCATTATGGGTCCTCCTCCTCCTCTCTATCATCGGGTTTCTGCTGCCTGAGGTATCACTTAGCAGTTCATCTTTTGGGGCCATCTTCCTGATGTATTCCTGGATGTTGTTTGTTTCGTCCTGGACAGTGGCTCTGATGCTCACCAGTCCTCGGCCTCCCTTGTTCCGCTCTGCCCTGCTCCATCTATGTCTTGCTCCAGTAGCCCATTTCCCCAACACCTGACGCGGACCCTCGTTGACCCGGGCGACGTCCGAGCCGGTGTGACTCTCGAATTTGCGGTTTAACTCATACTGAAGTAGGCACGCAGCATCAAGGACCTTGCCTAAGGGTCCACACTGGATATGTGTTACCCCGCCCTGGGATTTGAACCCCCGACCTCCTGCGTAAAAGTCAGCACTGAGCTATCCAGCTGCTATACATATATTTATACATATATACACATATATATACACATACATATATACACATACATATACACATATATATACACATATACACACACACACACACACACACACACACACATATATACTAGGGATGATCACCAACTACCCTATATATATATATATATATATATAGTTACTTTTTGGTTGGCGATAATTCTCCGGAGATGTTGGCTCACTTCTTTGTGTATCTCTGGGTTAATAAGCATGTACTAACCAAGGTCAGTCTGAACAATGATGTGTCTTCCCGGAGTTTTTAATTCTGATCAATATTCATAGACAGGTGAGCACACAGGTTGACATTGGCTGTGCTGAGTTTCTCTGTAATGTCAATTGTCAGAGATAAATGTGCATATCATAAATATGCATCCAGCAAATGGAGGGGAAGCTATAATATTCAGTGGTACCTTTAAATATCATGGACTTACGATACAAACAGTCATCCACCTCCAAACTACTCTAACCACAACTACAAAGGGTTAAAATGACTGATTGGCCCTTTAATTATCCTGTCTTTATTCATCATCTGTACAGATGCCTCTAAGCTTGTGGATGTATTTTTCCTCAACTGAGTGAATCCAATGCTCTAGCAGACCCACTTGAAAACAAACATACAACACAAATGCTTGAATATTTACGCCACATCATCTCGAAGAATCCCTGATTTTATATTAATGTTATAAAAAAATAAACAATGAGCTGAGAGAAAAAGTTGGGATTTGATAAGAAATAGGTTAGTAGTAGAAATAGAAGGTTAATCAAGTAAAATACATTTTTTTTTGAAGATCCAAGAGTAGGCTCTTGAGCTTCCTCAAAAACAGCTTACTTGTGGGTGTAACTATTATGTCCAGCTATTAAAATTACTGAAATACTGTATTTTCAACAATCCCGCCTTTCTGTCCTTTCAAATCAAACTTATCCTATCAAATCAAACTGCCTCTCTCTCCGTAGCTCAATGGTTAACACTAAATATTAATATGTCACTCTGTAATATCCTCTTTTCACAGTGTAAAACAAAGGCCAGTCTTCCTCCTTCCTCCCTCTCACTGCTGACAGAAGCCCCAGCCGCTCTGTTAGCATGTACAGTATATATTGATATTAGCTGCAGAGTAATGTTAGCTCTGATCCAGAGTCTCATTCTAACGGTATGGCCCTGAAACTGAATTTAAAAAGTAACATTAAAGTGCTGTGAGAAGAGCATGAAACCCCCAGTAGTAAATGTTAGGCTGTCTGCATCAATATGTAAAGGGACTAACTAACACTAGTTACAAACAGGTCACTCATGTTTCTCTGTCAGATAACACTGTTCACCTGAATATACTGATTCAGCCATTAAGTTATATGTTATACAAGAGTGATCTAACATTAGCAGTTTTTCGATCTTGACTCTGATACACATTAAACAATTGAGAATGAAATTAGTCATGGTTATCAAACATTTTAGCTCAACCCACTTATGAGTTTCACGTAAGTTATAAAGCTAGATGTGGCTCATTTTTTCCTATATCATGGTAACACTCTGCTGCAGTTTTGATCTGTGAGAAACTGTGTGTAAAAACAATGTGAATGATCTGAAAATGTAATGCTGACAAGTCCCTTCTGCAAAGAGGCTACAACTTGTGAAACTAAAGTTAGAATTGTAATTTTTACTTCTTACAGTACATCACAGCAGCACCCCTGTGGCAGCATGACAGCATGTTACCAGAATGAATAATGCCAGACAGACCCTCCACTAACAGTATCTGTGGTTACACTGCTTTCCATGGAAACATCTGTTGAGATAAACATTTGTTAATAACGTGGATAATGTCTTGGTGTTTTTCTTGGAAGTCATAAATCAGTTGGTATGCAATTATCTTCTCAACTAAAAATACAGTAGTACACTGAAAGATGCATGTAATTTAAAAAAAAAGGAGAGTATTTTTAGTGCTCAAAGTAATGCATATGAAATTAGATCATGACCACTAGAATTAAGCTTTGGCAGTCACAGAAGTAAAAACTCGGTTTTTGGAGGAGTTTGGGGAGGCTTTGATGAAGGACTTTTGGTTGGCCTCGAAGAAGTTCTGGCAAACTGGATGCAATTCATCCTGAGAATGACCAGGCTGAAGGCTCTGGATATTGTTGGGCTGTCTTGGCTGACACATCTCTTCAGTGTTGCGTGGAGGTTTAGGACAGTACCTGTGGAGTGGCAGCCTGGGGTGGTGGTTCCCATTTTTTAAAACAGGGGTGGAGGGTGTGCTCCAATTATCGGGGAATCACACTGCTCAGCTTTGCCAGGAAGGTTTATTTCAGGGTGCTGGAAAGGAGGCTCTGACCGATTGTCGAACCTCAGATTCAGGAGGAGCAATTTGGATTCTGTCATGGCTATAGAACAGTGGACAAAGCCTTTGCCCTTGTGGGGTTACTGAGGGGAGTCATGGGAGTTTGACTATCCAGTCTACCTGTGTTTTATAGAAATAGAGAAGGTTTACAACCATGTCCCTCAGTGGACCCTGTGGGGGGTACTGCGGGAGTAAAGGTTCACTGGGGCTGTTCCTACATCCAGTATAACCAATGTGAGAGCTGTGTCTGTATTCTCGGCCCCGTTCCTCTGATACTGTTTGTGATACTCATGGACAGTATCTCAAGGCACAGCCGGGGGGAGGGGAGTGTTCGGTTTGGGAACCTGAGAATTGCGTCTCTGCTTTTTGCAGATGATGTTGTTCTGTTGGCTATCATCAGACTGTGCCATCCAGCGCGCACTAGGGTGTTTTGCAGATGAGAATGAAGCTGCCAAGATGTCTTTGAAAACAGTGGATTGCTCCCTCTAGGTCGGGGGTGAGTTGCTGCCCCAAGTGAAGAAGTATCTCTGGATCTTGTTCACAGGTGACGGTAAAATGGGGTGTGAGATGGACAGGCAGATGGTGCAGCATCAGCAGTGATTCAGACGTTGCACAAGATTGTTGTGGTGAAGAGGGAGCCATGCAGAAAGGCAAAGTTTTTGATTTACCAGCCAATCTACGTTACAACCCTCATCTATGTTCATGAGCTCTGGGTTGTGAGAGAAGCTTGGACATCCAGAGGGACCTCGGAGTAGAGCTGCTGCTCCCTTGCATTGAAAGAAGCCAGTTGAAGTGGTTTGGGCATCTGATTAGGATGCCTGCTGGGCACCTTCCTTTGGAGGTTTTCTGGGCACGGCCAACTGGGAGGAAACCTCGAGGTAGACGCAGACCTTGCTGGAGGGATTACATATCCCATCTGGCCTGGGAATGCCTTGGGATCTTGAATACCCTGCTAAGCCTGCTGTCACCGTGACCCGACCCAAGATAAGTATTTTCAGTGCTCAAAATAATAGACATAAAATTAGATTATGCCCACTAGAATTACTGCAAACACTAAAATAAACACACTAAAAAAATAGCTAAATGTCACAACATTTTTATCACATTTATCAGGCTACATAAGCACTGGGTGTGGTCCCTCAGAGAAATGAAAGAATAAAAACATTAATAAATAATAAATAATAATAATTAATGTCATGTCTCTTTATTGGATTACAAATATGTTCTGTCATTTTGGTTTCTTCCTCTCTTACTGTGAAGTCAAATTAATACTGTGATCACGAGGGATGGGCATTTCAAGCAAAAATACTATTCAGTATTCTTTACGAACTGCTTGACCATTCTAAGAAGATCCCCATCCTTCTCACAGCTCCCCATCTATCTCACAGTGCCACAAACGTTTCTACTAGTGCTTGGTAGTAATGCTTTTTCGTCTTTTGTTATTTGATGCTGGTTGGCAAATGTGTTACTACCAGGCCCTGGCAAAAACAAGGGAAAATATGATTTTTAGGGCATGACTAAAGTCACATAAATTATTCGATTTTTTTATAATTTAATGACTATTCGAAAAATTCTAAAATCATGGTATTTGGTGATCATCCCTAGTGATCACCACACACATAGATGCTTCTCCGTCATACACGACCATTCTCTGCAATTGCACTTAGATGGCCCTGGATATAAATAGCAGTATGAGGTAATTGCTTGAATTGAATTGCTTGAATAATTGTACTGAAAAACTGAATCTGAATAGAATAATTTGAAATTGAATGTATAAGTTCTGAGCTGAATTGAAACGGAATTTGATAATATGAAATTGATTTCAATTGCCCTGTAGCTGTATTTGATCCTCACTGACAGTTCAATATTCTCAAAGTTTCCGCCAGTCTATTGCAAGCCCCCGCTGGGCCTAATCAACAGGGATTTTTTTAGAAACTATTATTAAAATGTTTTTGTAAACCACAGTTAAGTTACAGCGGGATGGCTCGGTTGGAAACATAATAAATATGATAGTTAGAAAGCTACTCACTAGTAAGTTAAGGACAGGAGATTTTGTTAGCAGCTGTGTTGAAGAGCAGCCTTGGTTATTTGAGGCACCACACTAGTGTTTTAACCTTAGTGCGCAGCCTCACGGCTAATGGTCAGCTAGCGGAGTGAGTGAGTGGGCAAGTGAGAGTGTGCTGTTGTCAGGGCAGACAGGTTTGCTGATTGGGGCAGAGCTGAGTGAGCAGTTAAACTGTGAATGTAGCAGCATATGATCCTCATTTTGTATTAAAAATGAATTATGCAGTCCTGAACTTTGTGTGTACATTTTGCTGATTAGTGACACAAATAAGCTGCAATTTATTCCATGGAGCAGTAAAGGTGTCTCAGAGCATTTCACCAGGTATAAGCTAATGATTATTCTGGATATTTTACTTTAATTCCAGCTAAACAAATATATGTAATAAGTCAATGTGATTTGCTTGTTTCATTGATTTTCAAAAAATAATATGGGCGCAGTCGTTTACATTCCATATTTAAATTTAGTGATGTCCTGATGGCCAGCTTTGTGTGAATTTTTCTGGAATCACCTTTGTGTATTGTGAAGCCAGTTAGGGCAAATAAACCTTTAATACGCTGAACCTACATCTGACAGGGATTTGGCTATTAGCTTTATTGCTATGTTTGATTTTTTTATTGCCACGTGGTCCTATTGAAGGCCCAGGGTCCAGGGCCACGGTTTGCCACTGCATTGTGATGATGTCACGAAAATAAAACTCACTTTTCTAGGCTCTGAAAAAGTTTTACAAATATAAAAGCACTGTGGATTAAAAATTCCTAATAGAAAAAGTAATAACTGACCTTGTTTGTAGATTGAGTTGTTCTGTCAACAGTTATACAGACACTTCTTTTATAATTACAGAGCCACCCAGGTGTCTTATGATATTTAGGTGAGAATCTGTGGGAATGGATTAATAAACTGTGTGCACTGCTTAGCAAACTGTGAATTTCATACATGTAGACCAACACCTGGTCGGAGAAAGGAGGGGACACAATTTGGGGCAGGTAATTAAAAACAACTCTGCAACCACAGTTTAATTTTATTTCTGGAGACCTACGAACAGGATTTATCAGTACATATTTTGGGCCACTTTGGCTTGTCTCTATCGGTTTCAATTAATAGTGACCTAAGCTGAAATAATGAATAATTACTTGGCACACAGTCAGTTCAGCTCAATAATGCATCTACCCTTTAACAACAAAAAAGCATGTAAAAAGCATTAAAGCATGTAAAAGCTTCCAGTTAACCCCTGAAATAAAAATTTGAACCTGAAAATGAGCATAATATCTCTCCTTTAACCCAATCGCGGCAATATCAGACACCCAGAGATACTGCTATTACTGTTCTATTGACTCCAATGTAAACCTACATGCCGCAATACTGGACGCATTGAGCTTTGACATTTCCATAGGAGAGCTTAGACATAACGCAGATTTTCTACTCAAATAAGATATTCAGTGGGAGGACCTGTTGTCCAGAAGTCAAAGGAGACTCTTTGATAATTTAACTACACGATAGGTTTATGTTATCGCCATCAGTTTTCATCATTTCATCTCTGTTTTAGAGAAATTGTTTTTTCATCAATTTTGGATAATGGAAGGCTCTGGATACGACAATACACAACATAACCAGTGTTACGACAAGCCAAACAAACAAGCCCACTTTTACAGATAAAAGTTTCAAAATTAAAGTTGATATTCACCCCTGTGGGTATTGATCTTTGATATGTAATAAGTGTATTTACATTTAATTAAAAATGAAAAATGTAGTTATCATGATTTTATCTGTGCACAGTACATCTGACATCTACACATCTGGACCACAGGGTGGAAGCAGCACCAGGATATTCAAAGTAAACAAACAGTGAGTTTTGTTGCAGAAGGCACCACTACCAGTCTACTTGGAGATACTTTTATATGTAAGTTAAATTTTTGTGTTTGTTTACTACAACATATAAAAGACCAGAAAAGATGGTGTGAGTGGGTTAACTGGAGTCAAGTGGGAGAACACTGTGCTTTAGTATTCAGACACCAAAGGGTACCTTGCATGTATCTATGAGATGCCAGCTGGTTGGACATAATGTCATTATTTGATGACCTAGGAAGGAAAACAGGTTGTTATAGACATTCACAGGGATGAATCCTGCTGAAAAAAGGAAAAGTTAATAGGAGACTACAGCCATGCTAGCCGCGCTGCGAACCTGTGCTTAGCTTAAGGAGGTGTTAAAAGCATTTTCCCCATTTTCAGAGTACCATTATAAATGAGACATGTGTAAAACTGCTGACAGGACACTTTGAACTGCACACAAGGTTGATTATGACTCTTTGTATGAATTTTTAGTACATGAAGGTTTTATCTTTGTAAAACTTTCCTTGAGCCAAGGAAGAGCTATTTCTTTGTGTGATGTCTCTGGGCTGAGCGGGAACACTTGGGTGGGGCTAGCAGATGAAACATTAATACAGTGCAGTGAGCTGCCATCTTTCAGTCTGGTGTCCAGTTCTTAGTACATCCATACCTTAGCCACAGTGACGGGTTGAGCTAAATGGTAATGTCATCATGCTGTGCTCACAAAAAAATGCTAACATGCTGATGTTTATGATATTGACCATCTTAGTGTAGTGTGTTAGCATGCTAATACACTGTTAATTAACACTAAACACACAGTACAGCTGAGGCCGATGCAAATGTCATCAGTTATTCAGGTTTTTGGTCATTAACTAAAGGGCGTGGTAGAATTTTGACTTGATGATGGTGGTAGGTGAAAAGCTAATAATTAAAAACACACACACACACACACACACACACACACACACACACACACACACACACACACACACACACACACACACACCCCAATGTAAACATGTTCAGAGAAACTGATAAATGTATATTTTTGTATATTTCTGACCTTAGGCAAGGATGTCCACATTTTCAGGCAGACAAATTAGATATCTGACAGTTTGCAATGTAATTTCATTGCACCCTTTGACATTTACGTAAAAAACCCAAAAAAACCCAAAACATGATTTAGATGACATATGATATATTTTTAGCAGCCTGATTCATACAGTATATCACATTTTAATAATTTAAAATTTGGTGCCAAAAATAATATTGCACCGCTATTCTTATATACAGCATAGTACTAAAGCTTTTGTACAGTGGTTACAGGCTATATGCATGTTGCTTGACTGCAGTTCTCTCTATCCATACCTACTCATATCCCCTCAATGCTTGTTATTAATTCGGCTTCTTCTATCTCCTGTAGTTTTTGTGCTTTCTTGTCTCTCTACTGTCTCTTCCTGTTGCTTTCAGCACTTAGTTCTGTCTCTGGAGCTGCAGAGTCTGGATCTGTAACTACAAACCACCTACTGCCCCATGATCCTGCTCAACAAGCACTACTTCAATAATAATAATAATAATAATAATAATAATTATTATTATTATTATTATTATTGTTATTATATGTACTCTGATTATTAGTAGTAGTCTTATTATTAGCCCTATTATTATAATTATTATATATTATACATCTTTATGTGGAACTTCCATTGTGCTATGTCCCCCCCCTTTTTTCATATCAATTATATATGCAGATCTACCAATGCACATTCAACCCACACTAGATCTGTTCAAAGGACACAGCTGTCACTTTGTCAGTGTTAACACAGTCTCCAGCTTGCAGTGCCAACATTGTTGGGGATGCCATCATGTGCTTTGAATAAAGTCTATTGGAACTGTCAGTGGAGAAAATAAAACAGGAGTTCCATCCTTAAGTGCAATGTGAGTATACATGTCAAATGATCTGCACAGTGTGAACATAAAAATCACAGGTTCTAGACGTGCAGAAAGGGAGATTGAAACGTGTTCTGAGAGTTAACAAAACACAGGATAATACAAGATTAATTCGTTAAGGAAGTTTGTAAAGTTTCACCTGTGTCTGTTTGTTGGTTTGTTTGTCAGCAGAAAAAGTACTTAACCAATTTGCACCAAACCTGGTGGAGAGATGGGCCATGGGCCAAGGGAGAACCTATTAAATTTTGGTCTGGATCCAGCTAAAGGGGCGGGTGTAGTAATTTTTTTTTTATCACTTTCCTTAAGATTGTGAGATGGAGCATTTTTCAACATTTTCGTCAATATTTGGCCTTGGTGGAGGCTTCCAATCTACTGAGTCCTATTCAAGTTAAATACCCTCTACTCTATAAAGCACCTGCCAAAACAAGGGTTCACCAACACATTTTTCTATAGCCTCTCCTTATTAGGACACACACAGACTGCACACACAAATACCATATAGTGCTCCAAATGGCCCAGTGACCTTTCCACAGGGTCTGGATTGTTAAAAACAGGACAGCAGCAATCAAACACCACAGGGCTTGTTTATCAAGCACAATATGAACAAACACTGCTAGCTAAGGGTTGGAGGGGGTGATCTTTATCAAAGAGAAGGACAAATGCATATGAGTTTCAATGTTGATGTACTGTATATCCCGCCATCATGGTGTTTTGTTTTATGAACTACAAAATTTCATAAAAAAGTTGGATGCTCCCATAGGAACATATTTTATGGTGGATACAATATTAACTGGTTGGACGGAAAAAAAACTGAAAATGATTCTGTGAAAGTTGAACTACCAGCAAATGACTAAAGGACCTACAAGAATCACTAGAGACTGTAGAATCCTAATTGATATGGTACCTATTAATTGGTTTGTCTGACCATATGACTCTTACCATCAAGAAACTGATGGTAAAATAAGTGCCTGCAATATTTTTGTAGCAGTAACCCTGACCGTATAAAGATGGCCATCCTTATGTCCCAAATTGTGCAATTTGAATGTGACCTAGGGAATATTAATTGGCATCAAAAATAGATGACTTGGATGTGTGACCACTCCATGACCACTCCTCTAGTGAAATTAACAGCAAAATATACCAAAAACATAAAATGTAAACAAAAGAAGACATCTTTGCCATGGCAAAATTATGAAATACTTAATCTTCTGGCTTTGAAAACATCATTATCTTCTAAACTCAATACTGATCATCTTCATCTATAGGTTATAATGCAGTAGCTGGAGAATCAACAGATTCCTTTCGTATCCAAAAGGTCAATGAAGCAAAATTTGCATAAGTTATTAAGAAATTATCAAATCCTAAGGCAAAAGAAATTTATAATTTGGACATTTCATTACAAAATACAGCTCTACATTGATAAGACCTGTGACTCATCTCATCAGTTTATCAATTAGGACCAACAAATTCTCAAACAACTAGAAAAAGGCAGTCATTACACCAATCTTGAAAAGCAGGGGTTCATGATCTCATATGCAACTATTGCCCTTTTTCTCTTCCTGTCCTGTCAATGTTACTTGAGAAGGTTGTGGCAGCACAGCTAGTTGACTACATAGAGACCAATCAACTCCTTCATCCAAAACAATTTGGTTTTAGACCAAAATATTCCACAGAAGCTGCAAAGTGTTATTTCACTGAAAATATTAATTATTCCTTGGATGGGGGTAATGTTGTGGAGTCAGTGTTTGTTGACCTGAAAATTGCATGTGACACTGTCAACCATGGCATTCTCCTGTCTAAGTTGTGTATTCAATATCTTTAAATAAGCAGTTGATTGGTTTGAGTCATATCTTCAAACTAGAGAAGAGTGTGTGAAAGTTGACCAAGAAAGTAAAAAATTGAAAAGTTAAAACCTGTCTAGTGGCACCACTGTCACAACCTGAAAAGATACAATCTACTTAACTTAAATTATTTTTCAAATGTATCAACAGTCTAGCTCCAGAGCCAGATATATCCAAAGACAAGACAGTAACAGAGTAACTAGGAGCATGGTGAATGGCAACTCTAAAATACCACATTGTAGATCTAAATTTGCACAAACAGCTTTCTCCATAAAGGGCTGTCAAATCTGGAAAATATTACCAACTGAAATCAGATTAATTGCAGATATAAAATCAAAGTCCTTATAGGCAAGTCTTGCCATTTGGCAGCCATCTTGGCAATGCTCCCAGGCAGTTATTTCGGGCTAACAAGATCAGGCCCCTATCTAAATTAATGGGGAGAGAGCCATGACTGCACTATCAATGGTAACCAGGACATAAAAACTGCATGGACTCACAAGTAAAATCTGATAGAAACCGCTTAAGAAGCTTGGTGACTTTGCTGCTAAATAAGGTTTAAAATGCTTATTGTGTATGTATGTACGCTTTTTTTGTGTATGTACGCTTGGCATTATGGACTTTTCTATTCAGGATTCTTTAAGTTTAAGCCTCATTTATGTTTGTTGTGTACAAAATGCACAAAAATGCACAAAATGGGGACCTGAAAGAGGCATACACCACTTCCTAAGCAAAAGTTGGAATCTATAAAAAAAAACTTGATGGGAGCATGTGCACACCTGTACAGAAACTCTGAACCACGCGAACGAACCTTTTTTGAGACAGGGGAAACTGGTGACACAGATGTTCAGGTGGTGAATTGAAGCAAGATTGTAGAAATTAGATGTGTGGAAGGCATCATTATACGTACTTTATAATGAAGCCTCTCACATTTAATTTCACTTCATATCATACATTAGTTGTAGATCCAATCTATCATAAAAATTCAAACCCACTGTGTTATTTGTGCTTGTACAAGTGAGCTATAATTATTCCATAAGCACATTTCAATTGCAGATATAAGCCGACTCAAATCTCAAATCAAATTCAGCTCAATATTTCATCAGCACTGTCTTACCATCACATTCCCCAACCACGGATCGCAGAGCAGAGGGCTGGACTGTATGCCACTGACATTCCTGGTCAGTTGTGGAGTGCACCGCAGATTTTGAAATGCTAGGATAATGCCCAAATGTGACGGGTGCAGGAATCAGGAAAGTCTGACTTGCCTTTCCCCAATATGTAGCGTGAATATACTGAGTCCTTTTCACTTCAACTGTGTTAACTAGACTGATTAAATTGTCATCATTGGTTGTAAAAATTCAAGATAACATCAAATAGCATTAAAGAATTGCAGGACAGAGCGTCAATAGTTTTTTGGATTTTGGAGCGTTTGTTGTCTTTTTTAGATATGTAGTGTATGATTTCATCAGCTATGCACATGTCTATAGCCTATACAGTAGATGCTTCACAAATACCAAGAGGTGACCTTCGGTGTCTCTTTGCCTCTGCTGGTTGGTCCATGCGCTGACATCGTGCAACAAAGAGATCAAGGAACCCACCTTCATGTCTGATCACTTTGTTTAATCTCGGAAATTGTCCCGTTTGTTGCTGCTGCTGCAGCCATTAGCCCTCAGACTTTGTTTTGCCTCTGTTCTCCACATGAATATCAATATTCATGAGGGATTTGCATTGACTATTTATGGTTAATTATGGGAGTGTTTTGGGCAGAGCATGAGGCTTGCTAAAGTGCAAACCTTTTCAAGTTGATGGTGATTTATAAAGGGAAATTGCATTTGGTTGATGGGGGGGTACGTGTACAGTTTTATAAGTGATTACTTTTTTTGCATTAGCCATGTTTGGCTTTCGTACGCATGTACATTTTTAGTATGGATCCTACACACTGTTCTATAAATGAGGCCCCAGGACAGGACTGAATGGGGGTTTAAGCAGGTGAAACTGTCACACTACTCAACATGCTGGCTGTAATCAACAGTTATTTTGATTTCTGAACTAAGAATTAAAATTAATAGATTTTGTCAAAAGTTATAAAGGAACCCAAACACTGGACACAAAAGTCAGTTCAGAAACAAAAAAGCAAGAGGTGAGGTGAGGAAGAGGAGCGGGGAAAATCAGGCAAAAGGTTGAGGGAAGCAGGCAGAAAGCAGCAAGGGTGAAGTGAAGGCTGAAGTCCTGAAAGCTGAGGAATGGTTAGCTGAGTGTGCAGGCAGAGAGTGTCTGGTGGGGCAGAGGGGAGTGGGTAGAGAAGGAGCTGTGAGGGAAGCGAGCGATGCAGCAGTCAGGAAAGGGAATCGATGAGTGGGCAGGCAGGGTGGGGAAGAAACTGGAGGTATGGAGCGTGGCACACAGAAGGCCGGTAGGCAAGTAGTGGTCCTGGTCACAGAGAGACAAATGTTAACATGAGGAAAGAGCACTGGAGCAAAACTTAGAATGTTTAGGTCTACGTGGCCTGAGCGTAATCTACTGGACTGGAGAGTACAACAATCCGCAAAAGAGTGGCTGTAGGTTTTGGGAATATATGCTGCAAGCTTGATGAGTTGATGGATTGAAGGTTTCTTGGCTGATTGGCGCCAGGTGGCTGAGAAAGAGGGAGAGAGGGAGAGGCAGGAGTGTATCGCCCCAGTCACAGACACACACACAAAGACAGAGGAAGGACGTTAAACACGGGCAAAAGGGAAACACTAGAAACATAAGGGGGAAAAAAAAACTGAGTCATGGCTTAGGCTGTGACAGATTTAGCCATTTTTACCACTGATAATGGGTTTTCAGCTTGGTCAAACATCCTAACCAAAACGTCATGAAAAACATATAGTGTTAAACAGCATTTCCAGATTTAGCCGGCTTAGCGTGGATGTAGCTAACATATGGACTAATAGGCTTGCTTGCTCTAGTCCACAAAACTAAGAGTTCTGTAGATACTGTGACATATTCTCCACAAAGTTATCTGTCATTAGCAGTCAGGTTTTATACATCACTGAGGAAAACTGACAGTGAAAATAACCTTAATTTCAACCTTTAGGGATTGCTACTGGCTGATAACATTGCAGTTCTGTGGTCACTACCCAGAGTTCTTTGCATGATATAACTTACAGTTTATTGGACGAAGAGCAGCAGAGTGAATCCCCACCCGTGGATCATTTGTCCATTTACCATAATGACCAAACTGAGACGAAGAGAAACTGAGAAGCTCAAAGACAAAATAAGAAATGCAAAGCAAAAATTAGGCAATACAAGCTGTTATTTTAGATGCAAATCACATTTCTTTACATTTCTTTACAACATTTGAATGATAGTAATTTGGGGTTGCAGTTTCTGTTGGTTGGTTTCTGATTCTACATTTTTCTGAATTTTTATTGACAGAAAAAAGTAACACAATATATGTGCATGCTTATGTACAACATTCACGTAAAATTTGTGCACTGTTTCCCCATGTTTGTAGTATAAGTAATGGTACAAGACAAAGACAGTTTTAAGGCACAACAAAAACTAATGCAAAGTAATTAAGAAGTTGCTTAACCGCCAGCTAAGGATAAAGATGAGAAAGAGAAAGAAGAAGGAAAGGGAAAAAAACAACAGACATTAAGAGGGAAGGGAAAGGGAAGAGAGGGAAGCAGGAAACAAGTGAGCAGAGAATTAAAAGAAAGAGAGAGGGAGAAAGGAAACGATAAAGGTGAAATGGAGAAAAGGAATGAAGTGAGAGTCAGGGTTGTCCGAAGTTTTGAAATAGACCCAACAGAGATGAAATAAAAGCAGCAGACCACAAATTCCTTATATGCGGACTATTTCCTTATTCCGAATTCTTATAGATATTTTATGGAGTGGAAAACATTTGATGCATCATCACTATTTTGGTCAGAACTAAGATGGAAAAAACTACTAAAGAGAAGACGGACGGAGGAGAAAGAAAAAGAAGATGAAGTGGGCTGCGGTTATTTCTATGTGATGGAATTTTAACAGGGGGCAGCAGACATCAGGAAACAGCTTAGTCAAGTCGGAGAGCAAGTATCCTTTAAAATACATATGACCTCTGTTGTGAAAAACATGAAATAAAACCAGTAGTCAATTAAAATCTCTGATAATGGCCGGGGGCATGGTCGACATTAACAAATAAAAGCTGGCCCCTAAATACATGTGTCTGTCATATAATACGCATGCCAGTAAAGCCCAACATACATTTCTACCTCTTTAATTTAATAAATTCAACAATTTAATCATACTATTTTGTGACACTTTTTTTTTTGGATTACTCATCTGAAGTATTATTGTCCAAACTGGCACAATGGTGGCATTTGATTCACTCTTTCTGATCCACTTTGCTTTGTTGTCCTTTATCCCGTCCAGCTGTTGTTGCATATGGAATGCCTCTAAATGTTTCACAGTAAAAGCCCAGTTAAGAAATGAAGGGTTTCTGTCCACTGAAACGCTGGAGGGCTTTTAATTTGAAACAGTTCCAGGAAGTGTCAAGGATCAGATCAAAACGAGGCTTTTTACTGATATCTGACCACTTATACTCATCAAACGGAGGGAATTAGAAATAAAGGCCCGCCTCTAATACAAGCCTGCTTCAAATAAGGGCCTGGTACCTCCTGCAGCTGAGCTCAATAAAGGCAATGGTCACTATTTGATGAAATACAGTAATTACAGGGAGCAGGGGAAAACAGCTAGCCTGGTTCTCTCCAAAAGTAAAAAAATATGGCCACCAGCACCTCTAAAGCTTGCCATTTAACAAGTTGGGATGCAGTGGCTGGGTTCACTGACTTCCTGGAGTTGTCCAGGAAGTCACTGTGCCAGCTGCAGCTTGCCCAGAAACAGTTGTAACATCTAAATTCCTATAAAACCATAACTTGCTTTTTTTAATTTGAATTTTGGACAGACTTAGTCTAGCTCCCTCAGCTTCCATTCTAATTTCCTCTGGCTTTAGCTCTGTGCCTAACATACAAAAGTGAGAGTCAGGGTTGTCCCTGGGTTGTCCCTCAATCTTCTCATCTTACTCTTGAATAAACATTTTGTCACAAAACTGTATGAACTGTTTTATTGACCATTACAGCAATACTTCCCTATTTAGTGAGTTGTTTTTGGAAAGGGACAATTCTTTCGCTTAGTCAGTGGATCTGTGCATTGCTGAGTCTTGAAGATTTATGCCAAAAAACTAAACTTGTTTTGCTTTGAATTTTGCCATCATTTAGTGATAAGGACAGAGCAGGAAGAGGAAAAAAATGACCTTAGAGTTGGATAGACAAAAAAATTTAATTATAACTTAATTTTTTGGGGAAATTATAACAGTGTTAGTAAGTAATGACATTATTATTTGACACATGATTTGTTCTCTAAATGCAAACACAGTAATACAAGTAGCCAACTAAATAATGAAAATACACACAAAGGACGCATTGCGCAGTGTTCATTATGACTCATTTTCAAGTTTGGAAAGAATGTGTCTGGGCTGGTTCTTTTGCTGTGAAAAGTTCATTTTGACCATACTATTAAAATATGCTGTAATTTCTTCCCAGAAAACCCTGCCTACTATAAATTACTTTTATATGCAACTAATTTGCAACAGCAAATGCACTTCATAGGAAACAAAATGTGTAAGCATTATATTTTCTTTTAACACAACAAGGGTATGCTGTTAATTTATGTATTTGCAAATGGAAAAAAGGCTGATACTTAACGTATCAGTAAAATGTTCACAGACAATGTATTTGTTTTCCAGCAATAGCTGATCTTGAAGTACAATCTCTGTTTCTAGTGACTGCAGCATTATTAAACTTTCAGCTCTGTCAAAGGTTTTCAATTGGATTTAGGTCAGGACTAATTGCTGGCCAGTTTAAAACAGTCTGTCTTTTCCTTTTCAACTATTTTTTTGTGCGGCTGGATCTGTGCTTTGGGTCTTTGTTCTGCTGAAAGACCCGAAACCTTTGCCTCAAACCAGATTTTCTGAAACTGGGTAACACATTTCACTCTAAAATGCCTTGGTAATCTTCTGATTTCATCATTCCTTTGATACATTCAGTGCCTCCACTAGCAGAGGCAGCAAAGCAGCCCCACAGCATGACAGAACCCTCCACCATGTTTTACTGTAGGTAGGGTGTTCTTTTCCGTATGGGCTTCATTGTGTCACCTATAAACAAACTGAAGCACTACATTCCCAAAGAGCTCTACTTTGGTTTAATCTGTCCATAGAACATTATGTAAGAAATACTGTGTCTTATCTATGAAAGTTTTTTGCAAATCTTAGTCTTGCCTTTCTGTGCCTTTCCTTCAACAGTGGTGTCCTCCTTGGCCTTTGCCTATGGTGTCCTACTTGGTTTAGTGTGTGGTTTATGCTACAGACTGAAACCTCCACTCCAGATTGCTTCAGGTCAGCCTGAAGCTCTTCAGAAGTCTTGTGTAGAGTTTTTTCTACAATCCGCATCACCTTAGCAGACTTCTCTCATTGACTTTCTTCTTAGCCACACGTCCTGGAAGCATCTTAACAGTTTTATGACTTTGAAAATTGTTGATACTATTACAAATTGTTGAAACAGGAATTTCAAGATCTTTGGTGTTTGCCTTGTTGCCTGTTGACTTATTATGTTTTTTGATAATAACATTTCTGATGCTCTCAGACAGCTCTCTTGTCTTTGCCACTGTGAAAAAGAAACTGGAAATAATCAGCCCCTTTTTATGCAGTAAAACCATCATTCATTGGTTAATTCAGATGATCTGAACACTGAAAAATTAAGCAAAGGTGAGTTTTATTTGTTTATTATTTTGTTTTAGGAACTAATTTAAATTCATCAAAAGGCTGCCAATAATTGTGTCAAGCATAGATTTTATGTCTGTATTTTTTAGTGTGTTTAGTGTTTTTTGTTGCTTAAACCTAACCACAGATTGGACTGTGGTTGGTGAAGAACATAACAAAACAACAAAAAAATTGCTTCCTCTAAATGTAAAAAAGGTAGAGATTATGTTCAGGATCCGACATAACCGGCGGCTCAATGGCCCGGGGCCAGTAAAAGTTTATGCAGTGCAAGTTGTTTGCCCAGTCACTTGTCTGTCCGGAGTGGCTGTGGGATCCAAATATAACACCAATGTTGCATCTCGAAGGTAAATTAAAGTTCAGAACTACTTTAAATTTGCTATTATAGTGTTTAGACCTAAAAAGCGACTGTTATTGAGGGGCGTCATCTCGTATAACAGTGTAAGGTTAGCCCTATTATGAGACACTTTGCTGAGGTACTTGTGGCTAGCTAGCCATGTAGCCAGCTGCATTGACCTGAACAGCTATGGTACTTCTGAGGCTGTTTAAAGTTTAGTGTCCTGTACTAATGTAAATATAAAAATCTGATAATATTGACAAGATCGTACGTTTGTCTCCTCTCCACAGCCATTGTTGCTGTGTGGCAGTGAGCCGTATTTTATAATCTGCTATGAACTTTGTTTTCTGCAAGAAAACGCATCTACTAATGTTAGATCAAGATTATTGGCTGCTTATAAATTGCTTATCATGGATTCCAATGTGTTTGTGCCCAGCACAGACTTTTCTGTTTCGACTGCTCACTGCTCAGTGACTATTGAACTAACACTAACGCTAGCTAACATTGACTTTTACTGTAGCTGTCTAATGTCAAATGCTGTGGGTTTGCTGTGGTCATTGCTTGCACAAGTGTCAAGTTCAATGGGCTCTGACTGGAATCGGATGATGGCGTTGTTAGCTACTTCCTAAACACAGAGTGCCTGGAAGGGTGCTTTTGATTTATTTTTCCCATCCTTGCCAAATTTGTGGACTGCCTCGCTATTCAAGAGGTTGTCCGAGTCAGGCAAGGATGGACAACACCACCACCACCACCACCACCAACAACAACAACAATAACAACAACAACAACAATAATAATAATATTGGCATCCCTACAATGTACTTTACTGTTCTTTTTGATTATGTAAATATTTACCTGATTTTTTATAGTGTAAAGGAATGATCGAAAAGTGTTGCAATATATTGCCCCTATATCTATTCAATCATTAAATTATGGGGAAAAAAAGGTTTGGAGGAGTCAGGGGTGTTTAACTTGACCTAAATCTGATCTAAGATCGTCCGAGACCAAATAGATGTTGACTCTGAGAAGGAAATAAGGTTTTCCACCTCCGTTTACTCTGGTTCTGTGTTGCAGAGGAAGAATTTGCACAAAACGTTTAAATGACCTGAGAACATTGTGGTCCACAAATCCAAATGGTTGTCACGTGTTCTCTATTATTTGATCGGTGTATATTATACATTGATATTATGTATATTATAAGTATATTATTGCAAATCAGGAACATCAAGACACCTCAGACACAAGTCCTGTCATCATACACATAGTTCTAAATCAGTGTGCAATCATTACATTTAAGCGCATTTAACCATAGCAACAAAATTTACAGCTTCGAGTTTAATCTTCAGACTAGCATTTAAGTTGGGTTCGAAACTAGGGCTCCGATACTCAATGAAAGTTCTATACAAATATAAATATTAATTCAGAAAATAGTGAAAAATTTCAATTACAGTTTCCAATAATCCAGGGTGACAGAAGCAAAGCAGTGAAAGCAGAAAATCCTCACATTTGAGAAGTGCTAAGTTTTCATATCCTGTGAAGCTGCCCACAAGGTTTTTGGTGTTAAGTTGTCTACCATGTTTAGACAAGGTGTATATTATATATCATTCAGAAGTGAATATATTGTAAGCTTATTTTATCATTACTTGTAAAAAAATATTTAGCCATTTAAAAAAAGGTTTGGTTTAATTTCTCCAAGCTGTAGAGACAACTGTGTGTGATAAAAGTCTTTTAAATTTACGGTCTTTCTCTGTTTTAGTGCACCTGGAGGTGATAAGCCTTCATTTAAACCTCTTTCTCTCTCTTGACTCTTTTGGGGTCTTAATAATAGAATCGGGTCAGAAAAGGGTGAGTGCATTCTTTTTTCCTTGTTGCAGATGCAAGACTTTCTGGTCAAATATAAATCTGGCTGACTGGCATCTCTCTGGCCATTGATGTTAAAGTTGTGGAGAAAGTGAGAAGGGGCAATCGTGCTGTAATCCAGGCAGGCAGTAATGCAGCAAATGCCAGGCTAATCAAATCATTAAGATGATTCTTTACAACATAAACACTGGGTTACACACAAACAGACAAGAGGATACACTTTGGATGCAGTCATACCGCAGTGTGTATGCGCTTTTTGTCAGTGTGTGTGTTAGGCAGTAGCTGTGGATGTGATTAATACAGGCCATAACAGATAGAAACAGCAGCGGTCTCACTTCACTGAACAGCAGAGAGATTTGCCTGGCCATTCTCGGTCCTCACAGCACACACGTCGCAATGCACAGGTACACAAACGTACACACACGCAGACACACCTATCCCATTCATCATCTGAGTTGAAGGAGAGCAGGGAACTGTAAGTACTCTGCCTTTCTTTCTTCTCAGAAGCCATCAACACCACTCCGCCTCCATTTTCAATTCCTAAATCACTTAGCTATACTACATCAAAAAAGTCCCTTTCATCTTTACCCCTTGCTTCATCCACCCCTCACTTTCAGGCCCTTAGCCCACATGTGGAGTGGAAATGTGTGAACCGATGAATTCGGGCATCAGACAACTGAGCATCCTGGTTCCATTGTATGCAAAAATATGCAAAATAGGGACTGTATATACACTCAGTTGGCAGTTTATTAGGGACACCTAGCTGAAATGAATGCAGTCTAATATAACATTCCTGCAATAAATCCTACCTTCATGAAGATTAGAATGTTCATTTTGTGTTGAAACTGTTTTAGAGAGTTGTTGACTTAACTTTATGATCATTTTGGAGGATGTAGTTTGTGGTAATCTTGAATGGGATTGTGTTATACTGAGAGGCGTTTCGGTCATTTTGTCCACCCTATTTATCAATGAGAGTAGGCTAAATATTAGAAACACCTCTCTGACAGTCGGCATAGATTGCGTTTTTGCTACCAGAAAATAGCAGGGAGAGATAGAGGGTTTGAGATTCACTAAGAGAGTTGTTAGAGTCTAAACCTGGTTATTAGTGGGTTAGCTAGCTATCTTTGGGTTCAACTCAGGTTTTCTAGATCTCAACTTCTTCGATCATGTTTAACAGGGATGGACCACCAGGGCAACCTATTCTGCACAGCTTAGATCAAAATGTCTGAAATAGGAAGCACTGATTTTAGGCATAGGTGAGTCAGGCACCTAGGGCGCCAGCAGCTGGGGCGGCAAAAAGGGGGTTGCAATTATTTCAGATGCCCACTCTACTTTTAAAAGTTCCACCACTGACTCCTCAGTAAACACCTGATACGGAGAGAATACTACAGGCAATCTCTGCAGAAGGGTGCTCTGCTGGGGCTGACACTGACTGTCATACCATTAACCCGCTGGCTACCTTTTGTTTCACAACCCTGTGGTTCCTTTGCTCACACTGCTGTGTAAGAACCATGTACTGTATGAATAACCCGGTTACTTACATTAGATGCAAACATCATAACATGATCCTAGTGTAAGACTCATAACTTGGACACGGATAATATGTGGACATGTATGTCCTCAACAGTAATGAACAATTTTCTAAACCCTTAAATTAATCCAGGCATTGTGATTATAGTAATCAGCTAAAACAAGATGTTTCTGTTGTTGTTTGAAAAGTCCTAATTTTATTAATGCTGAGGTTAATCAGCTGTATAAATCTAAACAGACTTACAACTATTCCTTTGTTGCTTTGATGTACTGATTATAAATCACTGATTATAATGGGTTAAACTACTAAATGACATACTCAGATTGAGTCAGAAATATCAGAAATAACTGATGCACAGACAGAAATTGCAATAATTGAACTGACCGGAGTCTATTTGCTCTTCTACCGGGAATGAAAGTTGGAATTCTTACCGTTAAAATTACTGTTAACTTTACCACTGCCACTGATAAATATAACAACTACTTCTGATAATTTGCAAGTACTGCTATCAGCTCTGTCTTATTCAGTCTGTAGATCTCTAGTGGTCTCGTCCAGTCCAGTTTGACAACACTGTTTACTGGCAGCTGTCTGAAGTCTTTGGTGTTGGTTGTCTTGTCAGTGCAAACTTTTTGAAACACTCATTTTTATATTAGAATATTGTTTATATATTCTGATCATTTTTCACCTCGTAGAATAAGTCTTGTTCTGAAGGTGAAGGTTAGTTTCTGAATCCGGAAAATAAATAAAGAAATAATCCAGAAATTAAGCAAATTAAAAAAAGTATTTGCATATTTATTTACTTATCAACATAAAGCATTTCTAGCCACTGAGCAGCAAACATTGTAGCTTGCAGGGCATCTGGTTTGATACCCCTCAAAAACTGGGACACTTCACTGCACCAATTACTTTACAGTATCTCTCAGAGTGATAAAGTTGATGTTCTGAATAAACAAGGAAACAAACAAGGATTCTGGCAGTGCTCCAAATTCATCAGCTGTCCAGTTTGGCATACAGAGGTACTCAACATATTCTCAACATTTCAGTTCAGTATTTCAAACAGTGTAAGTTCTGCGTTGTCAGACTGGTGGGGTCGTTAAGTGGTTAGTAAAAGAGGTGCGGTGCTGCCAAGATATGGCTGAACTGCTGTCTGACAATTAGTGTGTTGTTCTTTGCTTTTGTATTGTTTGTGTGTGTATGTGTGCATGCTTGTGTGTATATGTTGGTATTCTCCCTCCCTTATCTCACTGCTGTCATTTTACCACACTCTCAATGGTTCTCATTTCATGTCTTATACAGACTTTGGATTGCCTTGTTGTTTAGAGGCGATACACTAACATGGCTTAGGGTAAGCGACAAATTTAAGACTAATGAGAAGTCGGCGGAGGCTATATCCTCGCTGAACCCAGCTACTGATTTAGCCAATGATAAGCAGGTGCTGGTAAATGAGTATTTCTCTCTTATCACCGTCCGAGGCGAGCTACCCTCTCGCTGAGTTTGGTTATTCATTTGACAAGCAAGCTCAAAAATGACTGTAGAAACGTGACTTGGGATTTTCACAGTAAAATCCATGTTTCTATATCCATTTTTGAGCTAGCTTAGGTATGCTAGTGGCTAGCCTAGGAATGCTAGTGGTTAGACCAGCGAAATCCAGGTGCGTATCCAATGGGTGGCCGAGGTAGGAATGTGAATTATCCGCCAAGGATTATTGGTTACAAGCTGAGCCGGTTACATATCTAGTAGATTACTGAGGAAGGAATATGAGTTACCAGCCTTGTCAAATGAAGAGCCTAGCTTGGCGAGAGGGTAGCTCGCCTGAGAGAGTGATAAGGAAGAGATACTGCGGGCCTCTCATTTACCACTGTCCGCCTCTCATTTTGTGAAATTTAATGTTTCTGTTCTAGTTAAGTCAGCATTCATTCAGATGAGTGCCAGATTTGGTGTGAGGACCATATTCAATACGTCCTCTTTTTCTCTTTAGTCTTAACAGTTCAAGTGGGCTATTAGCAAGCTTTTGTCAGCAGTACAGATACAGTACCTACGCAACATTTACACCTGGCAGTTACTGGGTGTGAATATTTTGTAATAACTAATGTGTAAGAAGTATTTTCTGTACTCTCTGTTTTAATTTAGTGACATGTAATCTCCATTTAGTAAACTAAAAGGGTTGAACCTAATCTTAACCTTTACATAGTGATTTAGATGCTTAATAGTAATACAGTTTTGCAGAATAATCCAGTATCAACCTGTTGCGCAAACAGGACGGCAAGAGTTTCAACCTCTTTCTCTCTCTCTCCCTCTCTCCCTTTCTCTCTCTCTGACAAACACACAAACACACCCACACACCATCCATGATGTTTGTCAGCCGAGCCTGCAGCTGTGGTCATATCGACAGTTGAGTAATGCCACTTTTTTCCCTTTAAACACACTGTCTCAAACACATGAGCATACAATGTCCCCATCTGTAATCCCACAATTTGCCTGTCCATAACTCACCTAAACAGACACACACCCACACACACACACACACACACACACACACAAACACACATAAACTTTTACAGCTACTTAATAATCCATTTGCTGGGTGTGAATTTTCATAGCCTGGTAAGCTCTGTACATGTACCAGGCTGTCACCGATGTTCTTCCATTGACACAGCATTTAAACTGACTCACTGGGAGGCAGATTGACATGCACGCACTGCCGTTGATATTATATTCCTGAATAAACTGGTAAAAGTATTTTCTGTTAGCGCCCTCCACTGGGAGGTCAAAGGTCAAGGTCAGTTGAAGACCAATTGCCCTATACAGCTGTCTTCATTAAAAACACAGGGATTCTGTGGTGTTTTGTGCAGCAGCTAAAATAATACTCAGTAGAGAGTTTGGCCTAGCTTAGCAAACTGTAGGCAGGGGAAATGGCTAGTTCCCATAATAGGAAAATGTGCCTTTCAAGCAGGGTCATTAAGGATACTAAGGTCATCCTCTGAATATTTTCTGGAGATTTTGGGGGGTTTTAGGAACATTGGGTAAGTAAGGTAAAATCATTTTACAAAATGATTCCAGTCGTTCTAGACTTAATATACAAGACTTAAATTTAACAACAAGAGAAATAAATATGTGAGGGATTCAGATTTTGTCGCCCATAATTTTATTCCTGACAGTGTGGAGAGGGTTTTGAATAATCCGTGGAAAAAAACATGTACAGAAAATAAAATGAACAGTCAACTGAATAAATAAAATATGGAAAAATCTAATAATATGACTTTTTGGATACTTTCTTTTCGGTGTGTGGTTGAAATTTTGTGAGTAGGGTGGGGTTTGTGTTGGGAAATTTGGACTCACGGGCCAGTTCTGGAAAATGAAAATATTCGTCAAACAACTTACTCTTACTTAGAATGAAGTAAACTTAAAGTATGCCTCTCAAATGGTCATGTAATTAATCACATATATTCTCAGAGAAGAATAACCATTCACACACAAGGATTTAACCTAACTCTTCTGACTTTTCATTATTCTAAAGAAATCTTTACGTTTTATCAGTGATATGTTACTGAGCTGATTTAGATTTTATAAATGTGAAATTTAATTGGAGTGAAATTTAATGTATACAGTTATAATTAACACCAAGCTTGCACAAAATGTGTTTCAGCCGAATTTTTCTGTCATCCTTCTCACACACTAACGTGCTGCTCATGTCACTGCGTGGATATGGTGTAAGATGTGAAATATATAAAAATAGGGTATGAAAATAGGAATGAAATTATAGTAAATGAGCTAAAATTGGTACAAAAGAAACATTAGACAAAACATATAGTTAAATCTGCCACAATATTTACAACTACAGACAAAAGAGATGTATGGAAACAGAAACAAGAAGAAGAGAAACAAAATCAATGCCATGTATAAGAATAAATCTTGTTGTTTTCGGACCCTGAGGACAAAGTGGTGTAACATCCAAACAAAAGTGTGTCTGGAGATAACAATTTGCAAAAAAAAAGCAGCAGCTGCAACTGGTGATTTAAAGGTACCCAATTCTGAATTTCATATAATGTATGTACATAATGTATAATGCACTGTACGTACATATAATGTATTGTTCATCTTGACCAGTGGTATACAGTCAGTCTAAAGCAACACGTAAAAGATATGCACCTTACTATTTCTAAAATTCAGGCTTTGACCCTGCTTCCAACATCTTCATATTTGTCATACTTTGATATTGTATCTCATCAGCTACCAAGCTAGCCATCAACACACCCAAGAGTAAGCTGAGTTGTGAAACTGAAAACTTAACTATAAGGACAGGACTTCTGAGAAAATTAAGTATTTCCCTAACCTTAACTAAGTATTGGACTGGCAGAAAAGTGGCAGATCAGAAAATGCTCATATGGATCATTTTGGAAGGCACTTGTTGATTGATTTAGAGTACGTTTTTGGTTGATAAATTGTGAGAAATTCAACATTAGCTGCCATATTTTCCATTTTAGAGATTGGAAGTGTAGTGACAGTCCAAGGAGTAGTGTATCTGTCCAATCAGCTAGAGAAGGGTCATGTTAATATCTGAATTAAAAAGAGAAGTGTCAATTATCTATGTGTTTCAGACCCTGCTTGAAATGAATTCTGTCTGAAGTCAATTCGCCCATAGTGTCCCAGTACAGGTAGTACTGGTAAAATTATTTTAGGTCTGGGGGAATTAATTACTCCTCAGCCTGTTGGCCACACCAGCAACCAACAGGCTACAACATGTCCTAAATGCATTTGTTGTCACTTAAGAAAGGGATGCAGGCCTCGCTTGAAACCCTGGTGAGCTCGGCTGGTTTTTAGCCATCGTTCCACATGGTCCTTACAGTGTTGATCACTTGACTTAGTGGTTGGGGGCAAGCTTACTCCAGTCCTCTTATTGTATTAACAAATATGCACCAGGCTCGGAGGCAGTTCAGTTCATTTAGGTTAACAAACCTAGGCCTACTCAGGCAAACCGGCTTTCTCATATTTTCCTGAGGTGGGAACCAAGCTTTTCATTTTTGCCAGCTGCAGTTTGGCTTTTCATGGAGCCCTGTCAGTCAAACTGGAGTCTGTGGGTTATGAATTATTAAAGGAGAGCAATTTCACATGGTTCTATCACATTTTGACGGGCTGTTTGATGCAGATGAATGCTATACTGGAATATGATTTGATATAATCTATACAAGCCTTTACATTTACTTATAACATGCTTGCTCTGTAATATAATATTCTATCTGGTGTCCAGAAAATCAACAAAAAATAGTATAGCAAATGTTATATACTCTTGACTCTGATGTTGGCACCATTTGTCTTCCCAATAATTCCAAATGCAACACTATTAAGTATAAGGTTATCTGGGCATTGCTATAAGTATGTAGGCCACTGTATGTTTTATATTTTCCTCAGTGATACTGCATGCCTTAAGTCTTAGTGATACTGTATACAGTAGATTTGCAAATTGAAAGCAGCTGGTTATAGTCATATTTTTCCCATTGTAAATAAAGTGTCCTGAATATTTAAAAAATACGTAATGCAATTGTTTATATCATGGCCATTATTTTTGATTATCTCAAAACTGTTTCAGAGAAATCATGTTTTTTTCCCAAGAGTTTTTTTAATGGCAGATAGCTCTGAATACTACAATACCCACGCTGTTGCTATTACAGCCCAACCAATACTGGATTTTTTGAGGCAGATATTATTATTGAATTATATTATTATGACTGAAAAAAAAAATCAACGCTAATATATCAGCTGATATTTATTTTTTAAATAAACACATAACATACAGAAGCATTTTTGATCCCTTACACTTGCTTATTAAAGAATTGTGACTGAATTTTTCAAAGATATACCAAGTGTGAAATTTAACAGTTTAAATATAAACTTCTCTGTAATCTCGGCCAAACTATGAAATAGACGGTTTTTAAATATCAAAAATATTTTTGGCATTTCAGTGCTGCAATTTCTTGTTTGTTTTCAGCTGACATACGGGATCAACTGGTATCTGCAATGAGCTACTATGAACATTGGCGTGCCTGATTTATCAGTCGAATTCTAGTTGCTATGGAAAAGAAGCCAGTCAGAGGCAGAAGTTATTGCAATCGGGAATAAAATATAATGGCATAGTTTGTAACGGCGTTCAAAATGTGCCAGAATCGGAAAGTGAACTGATTGAAGCTGCTGAATGTTTTATCGGGTTTCTACAAAACGTAAACTTCAGCTTCCACTTGCCGTTAGCAGTGCACGCAACCAAATTTTAAGACTCCCTGTAGCTTGGTTCCCTCCATATCTGTGAAGCTGTAATCTCTACTGTCCATTCCACTGTCTGAAAACCTCTGCACTTTTCAGTCCTCTCTGTGTGCTGTAAAGATATGTCAGCGCTGGCCGCGACCTGTCGACTCACTCATGAACTACCTTCTTTTGTTGAGCCCTAATGTTTAACCCATGATGGTGTTCACTAAAGGTGGCTACCATACAGAAATACTGAATAAACATCAATATTAGATAATTTTTCCAAAAAATTACCATCCTTTTCTCAATATATAAAGTGAGCCTAATGAGATACTGTTGAGAAAGCCTCTGTTCCAAGGCCGAATATTTAGTTATTAAGTTGTTAAAGATATATATGGGGTTTTGATTGACATTCTCTTACTTCTGGAACAGAACACAAAAGTTCAGATTTTGCTTTTGGTCTCTGTTAGTTTATCAAAGAGACACCAGTGCTGTCACATATGTCAGGATATACATTATCAGATAATTTAATGTTTTTCAGATTTTTCGACTCTCAAAAGTCCAGTTACATCATACATTTTTTCAAAAAAACAGGTACTTTCTGATGCAATTGCTCCTCTTATGAATCAGTAATTAAACTGGGAGAATTACATGTACATCTAAGAGGCTCCAACTGCCAGTTGGGCAGAAAACGAATGGGATTTTTTACTCATGGAACCCTGGACACCTGAAATAATTAATCTCACTTTAAAACTCTGTAGATGAAAGACATAGATTCATATCTAGTTTAAAAAAAACACTTTGTTGCTTACATTTAAATTAATTTTGCAAAGAAAAGGTTATGGTTCACTTTTTACCACTAAAATCATCCATCAATCACACCGTCCAAGTGACTGCCCATTCTTTGCATCTCCCTATTCTGTGAAGTATAACAAGGCAAGACTGCCAAACAGTACTCTGTTAATATGATTAAATTGTATATAATCTTTATGCAAACCCAAAAATATGATTAACTCACTCCTATACATGCACTATCACGCAAAGCAATCAATGACACATTATTTCTGATGTAGATTACATGGGGAAAGCCTCACAGTCATGTATGTTTTGGGAACAAAAAAGTCCACTTACATGAAAATTAACTTCTTCAGAGCCACTGAGAAAGGGCTGGGTGGGAAATGGTTTATAGGGATGGGGGTGGGTGGGGAATAGATCTAAGGAGACAGATGGGAAGTAGAAGCAGAGGACTGGGATGTGAAGAAAATTAAGGAAAGGAAACTGGGTAGTGGAAATAAGGAAAGAAAGATGGGTAGGTTTTCTTGGGTTTCTTTCTTGTTTCCGTTGTATGTTCTGTGTGTGTGTGTATATGTGTCTGTCTGGGGCATGGCGCTCCTCTGTCTCTCTCTCTCTCAACCACCTGCCACCAATCAGCCAACACACCTGCCTCCGATCTTCTCATCAAGGCTACATCATTATTCCCTAGTTCCACAGCGAGTCTTTTCCAGAGTGTTGTTTTCACCAGACCGGTCTCAGGCCGTTAGTCTTATCAGCCTGAGGTTCTTCCTAGTGTTTCTTTGTGTGAATAACGCGTTTCCCCAAGCGCTCAGGATTATGGCACGCCTTCCAGTTTGTTCTTCCTGTCGAGTGCCATGCTTCAGTACCTCTGCCAGCTTCACCATTCTCCACCTCCACCTGCCTGCCCCCTTCGCCATCTCATCTCCTCCACACCTTTGCCACTGTTGCATCACACTTGTGCCACACCATAAATTTGTGATATCGTGTAATGTAAGTAGTAGCTTACATGACTAAACACATTACAGCCTTGTGGCTTGGGATGTGATGTCACTTCACTGTGCTTTGACAGTATTATTATATGATCATACAGTACACTTCACTGCGGATTTTAAATGTTCAGCTAACGAGCAGGTAACATGTTGAGGAAAACTATTTGTAGCCACACAATTCCACAACGTGCTGCTTTACCACAGCAATTATTAATGTATGTTTTGTTCCCCCATAAATAAACTATCTTTAATTTATTATAAGGGTTTACTCAGTATGGTTTCAGAAATGCACATCTCAATAGCTATAATGAATGAAAGACAGCTTGTAAACTCCATCAATGAAAGATACTGTATACTGTACTGCTATGAGGTGAGGGGTGAGGGTTGGATGACTGCCTCTCCTTCCCAAAGTGGTTCAGACGTTGATGGTTCACTGTGAACCAATCACCGGTTACCAAAAAACAAAACCAAAAGCGAGTGAAATGTTAAAAAGTTAAAGCTTTGTTTATTCCTGGTGAAAACGTGTATAAACGTTGGCACCATTGGGGAAAAAAAGGAAGAGCATTCACACCTGTACCCTGTCTTTAGCCTTGGAAATATTAACTGCTGCCCAACTTTACCCAACCCATCTAACTGCAAGAATGTATCCCACTGTTCCTTTTAATGGACCATCAGTCTGAGCCTCACAGGTGGAAAGAACACCCAGGCACCACCAAGCAGGGACACACACTTAAATCAGCAACTTTGGACTGATGCAGCTAGCAGCGTGGATACCTATTTAAATCTTTTGACACCAAGATTTAGCAGTTACTGAACTTGTTTGCTTCTACAAACCTCATTTTGTATTTGTTTAATGATAAAAGGGCTGCTGAGGCTTTTAGTATTGGTTTTTAATAGTTTGCATATGGGCTTCTTCTATTGGACTTTAAAGGCAGTAGAACAGTAGAGTAGAAATGTAATAATAAATATTCAGATGAATTAGGTCAGATGATGTTATAAACTGATACCGTATCTATACTGTACATTATAACTAAACCACTTACATGAGACCAGGGTCACATATCCAGGCATATTGGAGACTATGAGGGGACTGTTTCCACGAGGTGTGGTAAACACTGCACTGTAAAATATGAAAACACACTTTAATTGCTGCTGGTAAATGGCTAAAGCGAGGGACAGCTGTATGTGCCACGCGCTCTCATGGTAAGTTCTGGTTTTGCAGACAGCGGATTTGGTTTTACACTTTTTTTTGTGTATAAACAAAGCTGTCAATGTCTTGGTAGTTTGATAACTGGAAGAACAGATGATGAAGTGTGTGAGTTCAGATCACTCACTGACTGAAGGGCACATGCTGCATTATTAAACGGATCATATTAATGTTCCAAACTGTCAACAGCCACAGTCAGTATGTTACATTTAAATTCACACATTAGTAGAAAAAGATGGCAATGATGAACTTGAATTATATCATAGGCTTACTTAATGTCACATTTTACATTTAACTGTAGTTCTGCTTTCTGTTCTGATGCAAAGCAAAATGAATGAACTATTCACAGGTAGACCTATAAAGACCCGGTCTGTCCTGTTTCTCAAAACTGACACGCCTTTTATGAGCCATGGTATCTTTTAAGGTTCCATTTTTATTTCATTAAATGGGAGAAAGCTGAAACACATTGTAAGTCCAGGATGAGAAAACATGAAAAGACCTTGCCCTGTCCTTGCTCTTCAACCCAAAACAAGTAAAGTCTGGAGAAGGTTGCAGAAACAGCTCCTCCTCTCCAACTGTCCCTTCTGTGATCACCTATTGTGTGTTTTAATCCGGCGAACCTCGTGATATAGTTGTCCTCATTTACATATTTTTCTGTTTATGATGTAAGACAACTTAATGAAGAAGAAGTAACCTAGTGATTTAACTGTGGCTTGAATATAATCCCCAAGCTGCTGTGCGGCAGTGGTAGCAAAATCATTATTTTATAATCGTGACGTCACAAAATCAGGACAGATACAGGCTATTGATGACATCTTTGTGGGCTGTATCGACATTTATAATGAGTAAGCACAGAAACACATGAAGAAAACACAGAGTTGTCTTCTTAAATCTACTCCCACACAGCTGACTTTGACTGGGCAGGCGCACCCTGGCAGTTACACCGCCAGTTAAACCTCAGTTAAGTTCCCTCCTGCTCTTGGTGATCCTACAGTATATGCTATGTTTAAATACAGCTGAATTCATAATTTAGTTGGTGTCATTTACATGTTTTCTGTTTCAGTTGTCAGACAACAGATCGAGTAAGAAATAGATTTAGTCAGGGATCATAAATACTAACTGTTAACCAGCAGTAATTACAAGCTGCTGGCTGCTAAACAAATCTATATTTTATGAGCGTGACATTGTCTGACAAAGTCAGCATACTGTAAATAGAGTTTAATAACAGCAGTTGTGTAATATATTGACATTGAAAATTAGCGCTCAGAGAAGTTGTCCTCTTAACTTTACATCATGTTTAATAATTCCATGACTTGTGGCACTCTATTAACCATGATTTAATACATCTTTGATCTTTAAGATCTGCAACCCTGTGTTTAACAGATTCTAATTATTTATCCAGTAAAGCCTCTGCAGAATATGAAATACACCAGAACAATTAACAACCTGGGCCTTTGTGACTTCTGGTGGCAGAAAAGAGAAAAGCATGTTGTAGATTATGAGGCTAGAGCTACAACTTAGTTATTTGCTTTATTTTTAACCTTTTTTTTTTCTTTATGAGGTACACGTGTATCGTAGATGCACTGTATGAGTAAATCACTTTTTCAAGACAAAATCTCTTGAATTTACCTTCCATTATGGGCTCAAACTTGGGTTAATAATATTTTGAGCTTGTAAATTTGTGTTCAAAAACAATTCCCAGGTTTGTAGTTGTAAATCAACCTTTGTAAACCTGTACAATAAATCTGCATTAGGGAATTCAAGATTATACATGTGTTTTTGTAGAAAAGATTTGTATTTGTTAAAAAACTTGTAACTTCAGCATCACACACATTATGGGAACTTTGAGCGCTGAGTTTTACATGGTTTTCTGCTTTGTATTTGTACACAGATGTTCACAAATACACTTCTTCTTTCACATTATCTTTGTGTCACCTCAACATTGATTGAAACACAAATCTTTTATAAACTCACATTTAAAAAAAAAGGAATCTTTTCTAAACACAAATTTTTTCCCCAGAAATAAAAATCTTTACGAAATATACAAATCTTTCTACATTAATACAAACTTAAATTTCTCCTGTAGATTTATTTTACAGATGTGTGTATATGTGTGTATATGTATGTGTGTGTGTATATATATATATACATATACATATATATATATATATATATATATATATATATATGTATATGGAGGTATATGTATATGTATATGGAGGTATATGTATGTATGTATGTATATATATATATATGTATATATATATGTGTATATATATATATATGGGATGTATATATATATATATATATATATGTATATATATATATATATATATATATATATATATATGTATATGTATATATATATATATATATATATATATATATATATATATGTATATATATGTGTATATATATATGTATATGTATATGTATATATATATGTGTATATATATGTATATATATGTATATGTATGTATACATATGGATGTGTATATATACATATGGATGTGTATATATATATATATACATATGTATGTGTATATATATATATTTTTTTTTTTATGTGTGCAAATATGTGTATGTATATATATATATATATATAGTTTCAATACAATCTGAATTAATGTAGTGTTATGAAAATATTTTCCTGTAAGAATGTTGCAGCCCTAACACTTTCAAGCTTTGGTCTTAATGTTTTTACATTGACTTTACTATGAATGAATAAAAAAAATAAACTTAGGACAACAACCTTTATTCATTATTTTTATTATTTTTTTTTACAAAGAGTATTACAGCCTCACAGTGCTGTTGGCTGTAGACTATAGTCTTGTTTTCAGATCAGCATGTAAATGTGCAGTACATGCTGAAAAATCCGTAGAGATCTCATCACAGTGCTTCCTATACACAGCAAATCTCCTTCTCTGCTAAGACTCTATTCTTAGCAGAGAAACAGATAGTATTATATGCAAATTAACATATAATGTCATCTGGCACCTTCTCCCAAGTTTATGAGCAGCCAAGAGCTAGTCTCATTGGACGAGAGTTGGCAGTACCTGGTCAGGGAGTTGTGCGGAGCAGACATGGTGGTGAGTGTTTCCAATTACAAAGCCAAAAGAAAAAAGCTATTTCTTTGTTCATGACAACAGCAGTTTTCTCGAGTGAGAAGTGATGAATCCATTCCATACCATATTTCAGCAATTTCCGTGGAAGGCCAACAGAACTGGCTTAGTTTTAAAGGCAGTAATTAATGCAAACAGACACACAGATGATGCCTACAATGAACCAGTAGTAGTCCAAGCCAGTATGTTGGCGAAGCAGCTAGACGACACCACCTCATAGTGTCTGATTAATGTACTGGCAAGACGGATGAATAGATACTTACCTGCCTCATCAACTTCTTCTCTGATTTTTTTTTTGTCACATTGAATTTGCTTAATTGAACATAAAAGTTAGTTTTATTAGTTATGACTTATGATGCTCAACTAGAAATTCAATAAGAGCAACGTGAGCCAATCTGTACTTTGAATTAAAGGTATAGTAAGCAATTCTAATCCAAAACACTTTTTGTCAAATTCAGTGAATATCTCTTCACGGTTCACTAACTATCCATTCTGGTGTCTGGTGTCTGTCCACAGCCCAGGCTCTGTAAATGGGAAATAAACAAAGTGGCTCAGAATGAGCCACACAACACTATTCCAGCCAGTCAGCAACAGGGGTCGTTTGTGCTCATGCACAGGACAAGGGAAAGAAGAAGGAGTAGAGGGGAGATGGGGAAAGGGAGCAGTGGGACCAAGAGACGGTAAATCTGGCAAATGCTAACGGATAGTGCCAATTTAAGGATTACTAGGGGACGGAGAAAGAGCAATCTACCCTTCTGTCGCCACCAGACCGTGCAGAGTTTTGAACGGGATTGATTGGGGCTAGAGACGAGAGACTGGCGGGGATGTTAAGGCGAGTGTAATGAAGGAACATCTACTGGTGGTGGCGTGATGATGGCGTATACTCCACAACATAATAACACTGTCAAGAAGGAGAGATGGCCGAGGAACAGCCAAAGAAGAGAAGGTCAGAAAAACAAAAACTGAAAAAGAAGAGCCACATTAACATCGGTGAGTCAGTTCAGCCGAGAGTTGAACTGAATGAAGACGGATGCAGAGGTTGCTCTGTTTCTGCTTGAAAGGTGGGTTTAACTGAGCCAATAGGTCAGTATTGTTTTGTCCAATTTGCTAATGTTCGTGATAGCTAACTGGTTAGTTAGCAAGAAGGCAGGTGTCACATTTGTGTGTCCGGTAACGTTATATTACTTGCCCACGGACATTCGGCTTACTTTCTAGTTTGCCAAGATATGTTGTTGGTGTGATGTTTGCTATAGTAACGGGAGAGGTGTGAGTATCGTACTGTACTGTACTGGTTCTGGGAAACTGTCTCTACCTATCTGCATGTTAGCTTTGCAGCAGCAACTGTAGCTACAGTTTGGTGTCTTGTTTGCTCTATATCATTGGATTGTCTGTAAATGTGTAAAGGGTTTTATAGCCACGAAGAACTAAAAACATAAGTTTGCTAGCACAGTGGGATTATTTGGATTGATGCATAATTTGAAACTCTCTGGCAGGTAACGTTACCTTCCTTGTTAGCTTAGCTAAAAACCTATGTTGCTCTCTTCTGTCACTGTAGTTTTGTAAAAATAACCTAAAAAGGTTTATTTTGCTTGTGCTGTGAGAAAGAATATCCACTTCCATGCCATAGAGGACACTCTGGATTCCTGGATGTCGTTGTCTCTGCAATGGGTGTCCATGAATTTGGGAGGTGGAGCTTCCTAAGGAGCACTGAAGGAAGGGGTGTATTTGTTTTGTTGCTGAGTTCAAATAACAACAGTCTTTCTCCATAATTGCTTACTCTTCCTTTAAAGAGCAATTCAATTACAAATTCAATATTGCTTGTTTATATTGTTCTTATTCCTCACTCTGTTTTCTACTGTATATTCATAATTTCATACACCTATTTACACAATAGAAAGTAAATAAAAGATATCAGGGTCGTTCACTCATTTGCTGTAATCCACACCCTCTCCATCTGTTAGAGTCCTGCTGTGTGACAATTTTCCACCAGTTTATTGCTGTTTGATGTTTGTCAGCTCTTACTGTGGCTGTTGATGCATACAAATTAAGGTATGGATACTGGTTCAGTAATGAGGAATTGTTATCTATACTGACAAAAAAGGCAGTTAAAAAGGCCACTGATGAGGATGATTAAGATGAACAAAACTTGCAAATTGACAAACTACAGTATAGTGTATCAATCTCACAAAAAACAGCTTGAAACTTCAAATTTGAAATTAAGTGACACACAGACCTGTGAGAATATAATTAAATTTCTGACTTAATTACAAGCAGCAAAACTAACCCCAAACATTCCTTGTAATGAGGATGCATTGAGGAAGTGGTAATTATATATACCCGGTGGTAAAGAAATAACTGAAAAGCAAGAATATGTAAATATCTACATTGCAGATTTATCTCTATTTTATTTTGTATATTTAGTGTTATTTTCACAGTTTTGCCCATCAGTTCTATCAGATACGAAAATACTGCAGTCACCGAGTTAATTCCTGAGATCTGGGAAAATGGGACGATATGTCTTTTTCACAGCATTCACATGTAGTGAAAAAGGTGAAAAAGTTTAGCCGTATTATCTGAGCCACTTTATTTGGAGGTAAAACTGAGAGTGAGAATGGCCAAATGTCGGTTAGAATCCCTCATTGCATAGAACACTTTGTGGACACAGCTAGCATGAAATAAATTCTGCAGATTTTTGCGGACTGACTTTTTGGATCTAAGTTGTACTCCATAGTCCTCCATAGACATTTACAACAAATAGGTTTGGTAGTAATTTTAATTTGTGTTTGTTTTCAAAAATAAGTAAGGCTTCAACAACTGACTCTTTCCATTATTAATTAATCTGTGGGTTATTTTTTGATAAGCTCATTAATTGTTTCACATAAAACATATCAGACAAATCATATCATATGTCAGACAAAATAACACTAATAAACATTAGACAGTACTGGGTTGCATTATGGTAGGGGCAGGATCCAGTGTTTTTGCAGTTTGACCCATACTATGGACTAAAACTTGGATTATCTCAGGCTTTACTGCTATTGATTTCGAACATTCTTTTTAAAGCAGTCTTTTCTAAATCCCTGAACTTTATGGAAGTGCAATACTTAATCGTATTTGTTTAATTATAAAACACTATTCTACTGATTGCAATGTGACACCACTTTAAGTTTTAACCTATAGGAATGGTGGCCAAGTTTACAAAATCAGACCTAATTTACTGTCAGGTTGGTTAGCTGGATACAGTAAATCTACTCTATTTTGTTTGTGCTCCACACCCTGTCTATGGACCTGATGAAATTGTCTTTTGGCTTAATTTTGAGTGTTTTCATGCTCAGAGAATGACATACATTTAGATACTGTGGTCGTGCTATCAAACTAGTCTTTTCAGTAATAGGAATAAGGAAAGTACAGCAAACTGTAATAATAAACAGAGTAATTTGTACCTTCCGATGAGAAATCATTTTCTAAGCTAGCAATTACAGTATAGCCTACTTGAAAAACGCAATAGCTCAAGAGGCTTTTGTCAGGTTTCAGTTGGATAAGAAGACTGCAAGGACTTCCCCCTGTGTAGTAACCTTGAGGTTCTGCAGACAATGAGACTTCATAGAGTTTGTCAGTAGGCCAGGCCAAGGGTCAACACACACTCACACACAATTACACACACACACACACACACACACACAGATAGAGAGAGAGAGAACTCCCTGCTCATCCTAGCAATAATTAACAAATTGGCTTTGGCGTTCATGGTGGAAGAAATGCAATTCTTCCTCTACCATTTCTTTGTATTCTTATTCTGTTATGTAGGACGCACTCTTCTCCCCAACTCCCAAATGACTTTTAGCTGGTGGAGGTTAATGGAGTCTAAATGACATGCATGTACCAACACAGACATGAGCGCACACATGGTGTGTACTCCCTGAGGTCTCTATCCTTTAACCTTGACATTACTACTATTGAGCAAACAAGAGGATAACAAGGAGAGAAGACGGATGGATGGATAAGGGCAGGTGTTCACAACTTTCACATAGAGTTCACAGCAGATTCCTGATTTTTCAGTACATAGATGAATAGCAGTTTTCACTACACAATGTCTCCTGTGGCTGTGTGAGGACATACAGTGCAGCACACACAAAAACACATACTCACACCTAAAGGTTCTTCCAAATTAATAACATTAAGTAATGCCCTCACTCAAACTGGAAAACACAGTTTGACATTTAAAGAGAGATCCACCGTAAACACTATCATTAACATGAATAAACATAAGGTTTTGAGGTACTGCCTCAGAATGAGAGTACATTGGCTTCTGCCATTTCCAGCATGTTTAACAAATAAACAAGTATAAATTTGCACAGAAGCCTCAACAGACAGAAATTCAACAACAAGGTAACTGTTAAGTATTTGTCTTGAACTATTTGTTACAGGACATACATCTCCGGCAACAACATTGTTTGTTTGGGTAAGCAACTTGTTTTGGTTCTGAACATGCCTTTCCTTCATTTTGCTGGGTTTGGAAAGCCACTTTTTCTATTTTGGTACATTAATTTCTATGGTTTAGTATATGACTTTCTGTGGTATGGTAGGTGACTATCTCTGGTTCAGAAAGCCACTTAACTGGTCCAGCAGCCAGCTCTTTTCATTTTGATACATCATTTTCTTCGGTTTGGTGGGCAACTTTCTACTAAACCATTCTCGATGGCATCACCCAAATACATTTTTTACAGGGCCCCAGTCATAATGTTCCTTCACATGTGCATTTTAGTCAGTAGGTTTTGGTTCATACTAAACCATGAAGTTTGTCTACAGGCACGAACCCTCAATACTTCAATACTCGGCCTTTTGCATAGTGAAATGTTTTGTTTATATAATGTTAGCAAAACTAGGCTGTATTAATTCTTAAATCATTAAAGGTCTCATATTGCAGCAAGTGAGATTTCCATGTCTTTTTTTAATTCTAAAGTGGATCTAAGTACTATACCAATATTTTGAAAATATCAAGACACTCAATCCATGCAGAAGTGCACACAGCTCACATTTAGAAACTTTGTCTTAAAACAAGCCATAAGGACTTCTGTAACTCTTTGATGTCACAACGAAACACTCACCACCCATTCCCCCAGTACGGCCCACCTGGACCTACCGTCCAACCTTGCAAGATTTGGATTCTCAGAGTGTTTACCTGAAATCTGCTATATTTTTGGCTTAACTGCAACAGCGGGGCCAGCCCTATTACCGCAAATGTCTGTTATTGACTGACTGACTGACTGACTGAATGAGTGCTTGATAAAGTTTCACTCTTGGTTGGCTGCCCTAGTTTTACAGTGTCCCCATTGGCCGTTGCTCATTCTAAAGGAATTGGCAAAAACAGTTTCTATTGCATCGTCAGGGGGTTGTTTACAGGCAGTGTTGACAACTTAGTGCCTTTGTCGCTATATTTACCAGCTTTTCACAGTTTTCTTCTCAAAAGCACCTAGCGACAAATCCTGCGACTTTTTGGGCAAACCTTAGAAACTTTCTGTAGAAGAGTCATCAGTATTGCCCTACAAGGTTGGGCTTTCCCTCCACAGGCACACCCCTCTATGTGTCTCATTCAATTGACCGCACGACAGCTGACACAGACACGAATGAGCCACTAACTTTCTCTCTGAGTAATAATTTTACAAGTAAATATAGCCAAAATCACAGCACAGTTGTTGTCTTTAACTTATGTAATGGTGATTTTGTCAGACGACGCTGTGATTATAAAATCAGGATTATAACAATGCAGAGGAGCAGCTTGAAAATGGCTTGGAAGTGACTACTGGTTAACATGTAGTCTTAATGGTTTCAGTCGCTATTTCATTCTTGTTCCATTGTCTGACAACAGAAACAGCAAAACAGGTAATTGAGAAAAGCTTTATTGGGAATTTGGCTTTATTAAAATGCTGTGTATGTGAGCATAGAGAGTACGAATGAAGCAAACAGATAAGTGACTGCACTTAAATGGACTGCACTTATATAGCGCTTTTCTAGTCTTATCGACCAATCTTACTACGTACATTACAACAGAGCTTATGTCAAACAGTGTACAATGTGCACACTCTAGGAGAAGTATAAAAATTGAAAAGGTGTCATTGCTGAGGATTGATGAGAATTTGACTTGTATTGAAAAAATTTTTTTTAACTGGCTGTGTTAAGGTATAAATAAGTTTTTAGGTGCAGATCCATGAATTAACATCTCCCCAAGAAGAAACGGTAAATTGTTCCATCCAGGTAGTGCCAAAGTTGGGTAGGAGGCCTGAGGGAGTTGGGGTTCTCACAAGTTCCTAGTTCAAACCCTTCATATGTCTATTAAAAAGTTTGAGAAAAGGTAACATTTCTGTTTAAACCTTTATTTAGAGACTATACGAAGGGGACTTCTTATCTCATAACAAAGCAGGCCACAGGACATTAGTTTTTTAAAGAGCAGAGGAACAGGTCACATCCTCTGGTGTATGCTCACGTTGCTGTCGATTCACTGGTTGTTTTTGGCTTTGGCATATGTAAGGATGTGAGACTTCAGCTTGGTCGACTGGGCAAATTTTTTGTTGCAGCTGTCAAAGGGGTACACATATGAGCGGTCTTCAGTGTCTCATTCTACTACAGCGGTCTCACATGTGTGTGCAAGTTAAAGTCCAGAAAGAACTGCTTGCCACAGCCCTCAAATGTGAACTGGAATGGTTTCTCTCCTGTGCGTACGACTTGATGCCTCTTCAGTTTTGAATTCTCCACGAAGGCTTTGCCACACTCACATGAGGCCCATGGGTATGCAAGTGCTTTCTCATCACTGAGTTGTCCCTGAAAATCTTGGTACATCTTTTGTGTGGACAGGTTATCGATAAAGGGTGGTCCAGCCATATACTAGGTTTTGACCTAGCCTTGTTATTCATTGTTGTGCTTTTTGATCAATCTCTGTTAAGGAATCATATTAGTGTTTTGTTCGGCTTGTCCAACGATCTTTTCAGCTTTTAATCTTTTCTTTTAGGAGTTACACTTGGACCGAAAACCAGCTATTATCATGGCTGTGTGTGTAGACTGCAAACTTGCTTACTCAAAGTTATTGGACAAGATGTCCGAAAAGGATAAGCTGCTTGACAGCTTTGTTTCTGTAGCAGCTGAAAAAGCAAAGCATATTGCGTATATGAGGTCTTCCACTATTGCTGTCCCAGCTGCCCGATCACCCATCTCCCTGATGGCCACTCACACTACCCTGGCTGGCCTTGATGCACACTGCACTGTACCGTTCCACCCGGAGGGTGTTGCAGCCGAGGCGAATGAATTGAAGGCAGGGGCAGCAGGTTCCACCACTCCTGCATTGTACCTGAATGCTGCAACATCACAGATGGTCACCCTACCAGACGATCAAGGGGTTTGCACCGGAACCAGGCCCATCACCATTTGCATTTCAATGGTAAATGGACTGCACTTATACAGCACTTTTATAGTCTTAGCGAAAACGCGCTTTAAACTACATACCACATTCACCCGTTCACACACACATTGACACCTACTGATGGCACAGCCATCAAGCAATTCTTGCCCAAGGATACTTCGACATGTGGACTGGAAGAGCCAGGCATTGAACCACCGACCTTCTGATTAGTGGATGACCTCCTCTACCCCTGATCCAAAGTCACCTTTACCGGTGAGTTTTACCAAGTTACAGTAATAGGCTACAGTCCATTACCTGTGGTTGGCCTGGCCATGCGTCACTCACTAGAGGTACTAGAGGTGGAAACCTCTAGAGGGAAGCTGCAGGAAATTTACTCAAACAATTTGCACCCTTGCTTCCGCAGTCATTTCTGCTGGTTTTTGCTGGGTTTAATGAGTGAATGGATTTTGGGTGGGTGGGTGAAATGTAGGTACAATAGTTCCTGACCTGGCAGAGACATATGATTGGAGTTTACTCATGCAGAAGGGAAAATGGATAAGTAGCTATAGATATATTTTAATATTAGATAAATGTTACTTTTACTGTGAACAGTGGACCAACTGGAAAGGTGTGTAAAAGTGAGAAATCAGTGAATATAGACTTTTTGTTGAAGTGTGGTTATGAATGTAAATTGGTAAATTTGGTATGTGCACAAATTACAGATTCATTTGTGTAAGTTTTTATTTTTGTATAATTCAAGATTTGCCAATTACTTTTATGCATGACAACATTTGAGGACATCTGTAAACATTGTAGTTGCTTATTTAATTATTTGATATGTTTAAATAAAACTGACAGAATATAAACATCCTCTTGTTTGGAGAAAGTCTTTGGGGCCACAAAGAGACTTTGGCAGTAGTGCTGTATACTTTCATGTATAAGTGCTGTGGGTGTCTAAACATAATCTTAAAAAAGTTTAATAATGTTGTAGTCTAATGTTGTACTACAAATGGATATTTTACTGCAAGATCATATATTTTGGTGGAAAACAAATACACTGCCTGTGAAAAGTTTACTCATATGTTCAGTATCAACGTATTTTCAACTTCCCAAATTTTTAAATTAATATCTTCTCATTACGCAGAAAATGTAATCGAATATGTAATTCATCCTAATCACATTTCCCAGAAAATGTATATCCAGTGTACTGTATATTATACAATTCAAAACTGATCAAAATTAAAAAATACATGCTTTGTTTTTGCATAATCAACATGACATTTAATTGATTTAAGTCAGAACCATCTGATCTGAGAATAAGTAAACAGGATAACGGATATTTTTATGGTAAAAGTGGGATAATACCTTCCAAGTTGTGCACTTTTTGATTGTAATAGGTTCCATGAAGTTTCTTAGCCCCTGCATCATTTTTACAATCATGAACAAGGTATCCCTGATGAAATGCAGCAATGAAAAATGTTAGTTACAACAAATATTTGCTGTTAAAAAGGACTGTGGAACAGACTGATGCTCTTATACATCCACATGAAATATTATTTGCAAGTTCTTGAAAAATTAAGTAAGAAGACCTTAGGCCGATTTTGTAACACTACAGTTTCTAATGTAAAAAATAAACCACAGTCAGCCACTGTTCTTTTTTTAATTTAATGTAACCATTTAACCTCTATGACATATTCACATCCAGTATCCTGGGCATTTCTAGAGCCACAGTGCCTAGAGCATATGCAAAGGAAAAATAGAACAGAGTACTATGCAGCATACATAGAATATTTCTATCTGAAGCTGATTCATTTGCATATAGAGAACATTCATCTTGTGGGAAATGAGTCATAAAGTGACAAAGATGGAAATCAACTCTGAGAAATGAATGGTATGAAAGCTGTCAGCCAGAAAGTAAAGGCACAAAAAGAAGCACCAGTTGTAGTGCATGCCTTTTCAGAGAAGAAACTCATTCATGGTCAGTGCTAATGATGCATATACTTAACAGATTAATTATGATGATTAGTCATTGACTTAATGATCCAGGATGGCCAGGATCTTATCATACATGTGATGTAACTTCTGAGTTTCCACCTGTTGTTGCTTGGGACTGAGCAGCAACCATCTGCTTCTGGCTTCCAGTTTCCCTCCTCGACCCTGCTCCAGCAAGAGGCCCCTTCTGCCTCCTCCCCCATCCTCTGAGCTGCTTGTTTCTTGCTCCTTTGTCCAGGCCTAGAGCTGACAACTACCACCATGTTTTTTTGGCTGGGAAACTTCTGTAGCCGATATCCACAGGGAACAACCATGTCTGCCATCCCTTGTCCTTGAACTCTTTAACTAAGTCAGCTCAACCAGAATTCTTTTCCAGTCTTCGGTTGAGCACAATATGATGTCTGGATGGAGGGTTGTGTGCAACACAATGTGGGAACTGCAGCCTCCTTCCCACATCAGCCCTCAATTCCTAGGACCTGGCAGTTTGCAGCAGATTGGGCTTTGGTCTTTTGATTGCAAAAGGCCTAGCTCCCTCCTTGTTGAAGGTGTCCTCAAGTCCATGCTGGCTGTGCTCTTCTTGCATCTCTCCTGCTCTAGCTTGTCAGCAAGAGACAGAAGCACCTTATCGTGGTGCCACCTGTACCGTCTTTGAGTTTACTGGTGCAAGTGTCCCCTTTTGACCACAGAGCTGCGGGTTCTCTCTCAGCCCCCATATGTGCAGATGTGATGGAGACGGAAGGTGGTCATACACGGCTCTCAAGAGGAAGGAAATACAGAAGGGCTCCAGTCTCCACAGCTCTGCCAATGAGATCTTGTGCTTGGGCAGATCCCATTTTGTCCCAAGGGCCCTGGGATCCTTGTTCCACTGCCTTTGCCATCCGCTTCTCTTCATCATGGGTCTGTACCTCTGCCTGGACCATGTCTCGACTGCATCTTGCACTTGCATTTCCACACTGCTGGAAGTGTGCAGAACCAAGGCCTTGACACCCAACGCAGGGGTTGCCGATGATGTCTTGCAGCTTCAGAGAACCCACTGCCTACTCAGCAGCTGCATTGGCTGCTGACACCTGCTTGCTTTACCAGGTCGTTGTTAGAGTATCTCAGACTTAATATGGTTCTGCATTTTGTCACATTGAATACCTCCATAACTGATGACGGAGAGAGCTGTAGTTGCTCAGATCGGCTGTAAGGGCCCACTGAAGAGAGGGTTGGGGGGATTTCCAATCATCTCTGCAGGTGCTGGTTGATTTTCTTCTTGATGTCCTCTACAGCAGTAATGGGGTCTCGTAAACTGTGAAGGCGCAAAGAAGCCTGGGCAGAAGGCCATGCTGGTACAGCGAGGTCTTAAATTTACAGATGATACCGGATTTGTCTATCTTCTTCAGCCATTCATTGGTCTGCCTCACAGCATTGTTGACATTTGCTAGACCTGTCAGAGATGCATTAAACCACTTCCCCAAGCACTTTTTGTCCTTGTCCTCAATGGATGGCATGACCTTGCCCTGAACTTGGAGACTGAACTGCTGGTAACTTTGCCCTTCTTGATCACCATATTCATGGACTCTCTGGCCTTGAAGGACATCCTTGTCCAAGTGGCTACATTGTCCAGGGTTTCCAACAGCCATCTTGCTTGGACATGTGACAAAGTTCGTATTGTGATGTCGTTCGTAGTGCAGGCTGGACCATACCAAACTCCAACACAAGACTGCAGGTTACATCTTCTGCCGCTGATTTTAGTTCATACCCATAATAAACAGGATTGGGGAGATGGTGCACCCTTCTGGGATCCCCTTCTGGAGGTCCTGCTATTTGGTTGTGAAATGGGCTGATGTGAATCTGAGTTTGAACCATCCAAGGTAGCTGGTGATCATGTTCTGAACTGCGAATGGGATGTAATATTTGTCGAGTCCTTCCTGGATGAGGTGTTGTGGAATTGACCCGTATGTGTACATGTGCTTGGCCTCTTGGATCAGTTGGCTGTTCATTGAGGTGTTTTCCAGACACCCCGAAAAGCCTGGGATACCACCCTTCTAGATGGATGTGTTGATGTAGTGGTTCTGCATCATATAAGAGGTCAGCGTGTTTGCGAGTACAAAGAAGAAAATCTTGCATCACACATTCAGGAGGGAGACTGTCCTAAACATGGGTGATTGTGGAGGAACCCTCTTCTTTTGGAACAAAGCCTCCAGCTTGATCGGATTGTGCCTTTGGCCCAGCTCTTCCTCATGATCTTCCACAACCTCCGGAGAAGTTTTGGGCATTTCTTGTACACCTTATAAGGTACAATTCTTGGGCCTGGGGCAGCAGATGCTTTAGCTCTCTGGACGATGTCTTGGATTTCCTGCCATGTGGACTCCACATTCAACTCAGTTGGTGGTTTTCCAGGTTTATGAACATTCCGTTTTGGCTTGTCCCTGACCCTTACAGGGGTCGCTGTGCATTCTGCAGGAAAACCTCTACTTGATGCTCCGAGCTGGATAGTGTGCCAGATTTTTTTTTTAGTTTCCTGGGGAAATTTTTAATAAGCCTATGCTATATCTAATTTAAATTCAGCTGAAGGCTCAATAGCTTGCCTCTAATTGAGGGAAATATGTCTTTTTTTTGGGGTTTAAAATATTGAGCATACTGAACTCATACTGAACTGAACTCAGACATTCCTGCCATTGTTAACCCCTGTAGGCTACAGGCCATGTAAGAGACTGATGACTTATAATACTATTGATTCAATAGAAACCAGCATGCCAGCAGACATTGAACTAAAAAGCCCTGACAAAGACACAAACACACACACACACACACACACACACACACACACACACACACACACACACACACACACACACACACACACACACACACACACACACACACACACACACACACACACACACACACACACAAACAAACACACAGTGCAAACACACAAAAATCTTGGCCTGGCTATTCCCCTGCAAGTCTGATAAATACAATGGCATGGGTCTTTTGGCCACTGCCTTTTACTCATGCTTGATTCCCCTTTTTGGACAGAAAGCCCCATTATCTAAAACTAGAGCAACTCTGACCCAATAAACCGCTTTCTTTTTAAAGAAAAAGGGGTAATGAGGTCTGATCGCATAGCATGTGTGTGTTGTGAGGTCGGTGGGTGTTATAGCATGCTTGAAAATTTAGCCATGTAAATGTTTGTGCAGTTAGACCAAAAAAACTATATGTTCTCTGCTCTATGTGGCCATAGTTTTGGCCTCTTCACTTCAGCTGCTATTTATATGAAGTTGTAACTGACTTTCAGCTTTACCATTAAGCTTCCCTGTCTGTGTCTTAAGGTGTTTCCAAATCACTGTAGTATTAAGCCTTTGATTCACTTATAATTATTATTATATCAGAAAAATATTCATCTTGGCTTTTCCAATTTCTTTAGTGACCTTGTTCCTCAGCATAACAAACTTTTGCCTATCAGCATTTAACTTGGATTTAATTGCTGCTTTAAGACTTTTAAGACTATCCTTTTTTCGTTCATTAATTTCCAGATATTGCTTTTTTTAACCACGAAAACCGTATTTTAACCATCTTTCGGTTTAATGACTATTTATGACTGACTTGAATGGCAAATGTTACTGACTGGCTATCGTCCTCTACATCAGTACCTTGTAAGTAATCTGAGTAGTTAATTGCTTTGATTGCATTTTCAAACTCAGTTATACAAGGTATTCCCAGACAATATGAGTTTTTCTTTTTATAGGAAAACTGAACTGTTGTTTTGGGAGTTTGCAAATGATGAGGGTCAAGTTATCTGACAATCATCATCATATGATAAAATCATCTCTGGTTTATTGCTAAATACAAGATTGATTTGTGTCTGAGTTGAGGAACTTATTCTTGTTGGTCCCTTTCCCCCACTGGACCAAGTAAAAAGTATCTGTGAGTTGCTTCATGTTTCCTGTCTTTTTTGTCTTCAAGTGATCACTTAATATAATGACTTCCTTATCAAAATCACATTCCCTTTGCAAGACTTTGAAGCTGCTCAAAAAAAATAGAGGATGGCTGGTAAACTCCAATGATATTACATCTGAGGAGAAAGTATAGCATTATGATCACTACAAGCAAGTTCATTATAACAGGACTAGTCGATCTGATTATTCTGCATATCCTCTTTGACAAAACCCCTCTGCCTCTACCCTTAGCCCTGTCCTTTTTAAAAACTTAATATCCAGGTAAACTGACAACAGCTGATCGAGAGTAAGTATGGAGGCAAGTTTCAGGCATAAATGAAAAATCCAGATTATATAGACAAGTACATGTTTTATTTGGTCAGTCTTGTTGTCAAATGTTCCTTTAATAGTCCTGTGGGTTTGTTTCTACAACCCAATAAGATCCTGGGAAGATTTACAATATGAAAAATGTGATATTTCTTTAGCGTTTTTTATACATTATTTATCAACTGACCTGTTAAAGGAAGGTGGTTCACTGGGCATCACTTATAGAGTAATTTCGAGTAACACTCACTGGTGGCTTCTGTCTCAATTATGAAGAATTATGGTTCTGTCCATTGGAGAGAAAAGTCAGCTCTTCTATGGAAGCACTCGCTACGGAGGGTTTCCCTATTCCCAGGGGGAACCACGAACTGCCAAGTGTGTATGGCTCTCCTGCATAACTGAGGGGGCGGCTGAACATAAGTCGGACAGGGAAGAGGAGCAAGGTTAAGTTGTTAAGTATTTGGACTGTGACACAATTTTCGTAAGTTTGTCTCTGTACACCACAACAATGGATTTGAAAGAAAGCCATCAAGATGTGATTGAAGTGTAGACTTTCAGCTTTAATTCAAGGGTTTAACAAAAATATTACATTAACCGTTTAGGAATTACAGCCTTTTTTAGTCCCTCATTTTCAGGGGCTCAAAAGTGATTGGACTAACCGACATAATTCTAATTATAAGGATTATTTTTTATACTTGGATGAAAATCCTTGCAGCCAATGACTGCCTGAAGTCTGCAACCCATGGACATCACCAAAAAAGACTCACAAAGTCTTTGATTTACGTGATGAGATTGCTTGAAAGTAAGGACATTTTGCACATTCGTACTACCAAAATGGGATGGTTTGAAAACTGGACTAAACGAAACAGGTTTGAAAACACCCTTACTCCCAAAGAATAAGGGTGTTTACAAACCTGCTTTGTTTAGTCCAGTTGAATCTGACTCTTGGTACAATCCATTTGGGCAGATATGAACATAGCATTCATACTCAGGTGTGGACCGAAACAATGACACTGAGAAACTTTAGAGGAAGTTTTGACGGTCCAGTCACAAATGAATTCTGGTGTGGTTTGTTTGTAGTGGAATGGTTATCCAACCTCGATCTGATCAACTACAAGGTGTACTCTGAGTTGAGATAAAGTTTGAGCTAAATGGCTCTTGTAGCCAGGTATGCTTTGCATACTTAGAAGGGGACGAGTGAAATCAACTGTTGGCCAGCTGGAGTATGAATAAAGGTCTGACCTGGACTAGCAGTGAAGTTTGTTGCTTTCTTAATATCTAAGCAGATAGGAACTTCTTCCAGTGTTTATATTCTTGTTCCCACTCCCGGACACATCTAAGCAATGCATGGAGTGAACATTCTCACAAGGCTTTGAGTTATTTTACATGATTTTGTCTACAGATTTTTCTTCTAGAAAAAAATTAGTAGTTGGTTTCACTAATTAGCACACCCTCAATAAGGGAGATAGAACTAAGCAGTGAATTCAGATGCTCTAGCATTTGATTAGAATTAAAATCTGCAGATTGTTGGGTCATAGTGGCACATAACTGGAAACCACTAGGGATTAAGTAAGGAAATTTTTGAGCAGCCATGTGTATAGGTTGGCTATACAGAGGGAAACACAGATAGCTCATCTTATTGCTGTAATAACTCATATTTGCATCTATATTGGTTTGACTAACAACCAATATTAATATGTCAGCAACCAGCTGTGTACTCACATGTGGGCCAGATGGTCCAAACAGGAGCAAATTTCCTTTGCATTCCAGAAAGTCTTTCTGGTTGAGCAAGGTTGATACCGAAAGCTGTTGTAGCAAAGTTTACCTCAAGTGTCTGATTGCTGCATTATACTTCAAAAAATTGCAACCCTTCCTCTCAGATTCGTGCATCAGTCAGTCTGGAATGCACAGACATCATGCACATACTGTTTGAATCAACACTGAGGCTGGATTTGTGGCTAAATATCCATAAACCCACTTAGATATCAAATCATCTTTTTAATAGCTGAAAGCAGCATAGTTTTAGTTTTACGTCCTGCAGCTTTACTGTTTCGGTTCAGTGTCACAGCTCTAATCAAACTAATTTTCAGCAGCAGCAGGCAATTGATTTCAGCAAAAAAAGCTCCAATATACCCACTGTACACTACCTGCAAGCACCAAACAGCAGACAAAGTTAATGACTAAAGTAGCTGGTGAACCAACCAAGTCCTCCAACCTAAACAACCATATAGGTCTTTTGTCACTACCTTCAGATACAACCCATAGGCAGGCATACCGGACCTTTGTTGTCATGGCAAAAATAATAAACATGCGGTTAAAGTTGTGGAATGGTCACAGTTTGCTTAGGCCTAGGCACAGAAACTACTCAGTTAAGTGTTGGAAAAGATCATGGGTTGGTTTTAAGTAATTACTTTGTTACAGGTCCCATATTGTGAAAAAGGGTTTCAATTGTGTTTTGTGTTTTTTATAAACTCGGAGGTGTCAAATAAGGGCTGTGAAAATTTGAAGTTGCTTGCTACTTCCATTCCTCTATCTCACCCACATCAAGATGGCCTCTCAGCTTTACAAGCCAATAACAATTGATCCTGTTTCTACATCAAAACCCGATAACCAAGAGTTGTCGAGCTAAAAATTTGCATCACTAGTAGCGACCAGCAGCTGAGTTGTCTTTGGGAGAGTAAGACAGTGTAAACAAACTTGTGTTGGTAACTGTAAGTTAAGGATGGAAAGTTTTGTGAGCAGTTGTGTTGAAGAGCAAGGACTTTGCCATTTGAGGGTTCCTGAAAGTTTTAGGTACTGCTAGTGTTTTAGCTGCCATGTGCAGGCTAATGGCTAACAGTAAACTACCAGAGTGAGTGAGTGGGCAAGCAAGAGTGAGGGAGCGGCCGTGTTGCTGCTATCAGAGGTATGCTGATTGGCAAAGAGCTAGGTGAGCAGAATAAACTGTGCTTGTAGCTGTACATGTACAGTAATTATGATCCACAATTGGCAATAAAATTAAATTATGCAGTCGTTTGAGCAAAACAGAGTTTGTTTGCCGTAGCCTTCTGCCAAAACTGTTCTCAGGCTGCCCTATGAGTTGATCTGCTTAGCAAATCAGATTGTTTGCTAATTAATAGTATTACTAACAGTTATTAACACCTAGCAGTAAAATCTTACTATATTTAGCTTGGACAGAAAGAAAAGTGGGCGAAAATCAAATCAACAAAAATTTTCATTTCATCACAGAAGTGTTTAATAGACACACATAAACAGTACAGATATAAGTGTTAAAACATGGGACCTTTAAGGTTAAAGGAAATTTATCTTCATGGTTATGATAAGAAACGATGTTAATGTTGTGAAACAGTCATGGGTAAAAGAAACAACACTGACTATCTCTTGGAAACAGGTTCAGTACTTGGTTAAGGTTCGGCAAACATCATGGTTTGGGTTAAAGTTACTACTTTGTTAAGGTCAGGGGACCGTCGTTGTCATGGTAACAATAATAACCACTTCGTTAAGGTTAGGGAAAGGTTGTGTTCATGGTTTAAAAAGAATACAATGCTGACTGTCAGTAGGAAATGGAAAATGGACAACTCTGTCCCATGTTTAAGTCCAGTGTTTTGTTGGCCTTATAATCACATCATCTTACTTCTTTGCTCCAAACAGACAGATATTAGACAGAATTTCTACAGCCGATAAGGGGTGCTTCCACTTAAACTGTAACATACAGTGTATCATGACATTGTACACTTTATGGAAAAATAATTGAGAGCTACATGCCGTATATCTGTCACACCAAAATTAAGCATGTTTATACGTAAAATAGTCAGATAGGATAATGGGTTGGCTAATCCAAATACTCTACAAATCAGGCTACATCATCACATTGATGCAAAAATCAAATAAACATCCAATATTGCCATGTTGCAGCCATGATATTAGCCTGATATTAATACCTAAGTAACCTAGGACCCATATGGTACATTCTCCGATGGTATACATATTTACAGCCTCGAACGCTATTCATCATTTGCTATTGTGATGTTATTTTACTGATTATTTTGTTCATTTCATTTCGTTATCAGTGGCGACTCGTGTAATAATGTTTCGAGCAGGTATATTTAGATACAGGCACCTTGATCTACATAGTGTAGCACACACTGAAGGATTTGGAGCCATATTAATAGCATCACAAAGTAACTCCAGGAATTTTTTAAGTCTCAATTTACCTGCAGTATTCATGAGAAGCAGCAATTTCAACAAGAAATCATGCCTGCCTTGGTATTCTGCCTCAAACAGCATCTCAGCTATGAAGGAAAGAGACCGAGGATTAAGATAACAGTCAGCTGCAGTTTACACTGTACAGATGGAGAAGTTTATTTATTCCTTTGTCTCTCATTTAATCTGATTGATATTTTCCATTCACCGCAGGACTTTGGTCAACCTGAAGGACACAAAGTCTTATTTAAAGATTAAGAAAGAATAAAAATCACTAACAGTTCATGAAAGGTATTTAAAAGGATTATTATAGTGAGGTGTTCATTTTGGACTGAAAGAGTATTTGTTAAGGCTGGCATACGAGCACACATTTTTTCAAGTACTTTTTGTACTGTTCGGAGAGAATACATCAACAAGAATACAATACTGAATGAAACACTAAATCCTTTTGTTTTTGTATACTTTTTAGGGGCTTGTCCTAACTTAACTGACAGTTCATTTATCTTACTCTACTAGGCAAGTATGCTTAATATCATTGAGTAGATTAAACACTATTTATCATGCTAAAACTTAGACCATACTATGTATAGGTTTTAGTGTGGGATACTAGAATGACTAATTATTCCAATGGGCATATAGACAATTCTGCTGTCTACATTTTCATCTCGAAAAAAGTCTATGCTTTAATTTAATATAAACTGAGAACAAATTTTTACTCTTCACCTGACAACTATTTACATACATACATAGTTATATACATAGTACATGCACTGAACTGAAATTTTAATCGCTTTCATCAGTTTTAAAAATCCTTTCACATATCATTTGATTTCATCTCTCCCTCAGAGAACAGTTCAGCTGCTTTCATTTGTTACACTTCAACTAACAGCTAACCTACTTTCAGCTCTTATTCTTCACCTGTTAATTCAAGTACTTGATTTAATGCAAATGTTTTCAGTAGTTGCACTTCAACTTCTTTCACCTGCTTTGGGCTCCTGCAAATGACATGACACTTCAACTCCTTTTAATGCTTACATTTCAACTAATGCTTATAACCTTTTCAGTGATTGGACTTCAACTGACACTTCAACAGCCTCAATTGCTTCATTTCCCAAACATTTTACATGAAAACATTTTAAGACATTTTGACCTGTTTGCACATGTAATCTTCTTTGCTCATAATTATAATAATTAAGCTGCTTCAAGTGTTTTTAAATCAAGAATCAAGAAAGAAAAATTGTATGAAACACTGAATCCTTATTGTTCTGTGTACTTTTGTGGGCTTGTATTTGCATAACTTACAACTAACACCTCAGCTAATGTTTACTCTTAAAATTACAGGCCAACTACTTCAAATAACATTTTTCTCACCATCACTGCTTACATACCAACTAACACTTCAATGATTTTCATCACACACACTTGAACTATCTCCAGAGCATTAACATGCCACTGTGACTAAGAGGTCAGAGAGTTCAAAAGCCACTGTCAGGTACTGATGTGAAGACATGCTGGCTGATGCCGTATATGGATCGTGCCCTTTACTGTTCCATTTTTAAGGTTAAGCCAAGTCTGTGGTCAAGATACAGACACACACACTAACACACACACTTTCACACACTGGCCCTATGTAGCAGCCAGAGGATGCTAAACAGCCCTGATTGATAGGCTGGTGAAGACCCCAGTTGGCAAGTCTCTTAACCAGTAATCATTCACACACCAACTCATCTACTGAGTGCCCATCTGTCCTACTCACCTGCCAATAGAGTTTGAGCTGCATGCTGATATGGCACTCAGTGCCACCCAACAGACATTACAACCAGTCTGTAGTCAACACACCCTGATAACAGAGAGAGAAAAAACAATGTGTCAGAAAATCTCAATGAAGCCATAAGCTTGTACCAGCTGATAACGCAGTAGAAGTTTTAGAAAAGTCAACAACCTGACAAACATGTCCTTCTTAATGGGACAACTGTTGAGTCAAAACTGAAACAGCAATAGTTGTTGTTCCTCTGGTAATATATTATTATATATTATTTTACTAACCAGCAACTGGCCCCTTGGCTATGGGGGATCAAAAAAATGTGAATTTTTTTTTTTTCAATTATGTTAAATTATTTTTTGAGTTAAGTTGTAGTTTATTCATCCCTGTGACATTTGTCCTACATCCTCTTCCCATTTGACATATTCTAACTATTCAGGAGCAGTGGGCAATCACAGAATTTAGGGTAAGAAATTGTAGGATAATGTAATAACCTTGTGAGATTAGAGCGGCTAACAGTAATGTCTAATTTCTTTGATTAATATCATTATTACTAGAGTGGTATTTGTTATACTGTACAAAAAGTCATACGTACAAGCCTATATTTAATTCATGTTTATTTTTTCCTCAAGAGCTTTCACTGTGGTTCTTGCAAATTACATCTTTACAATGTTTACACCTGGTCTTCAGATGTAGAGAATTTTCCCCCCAAAATTGACAGATTGAGTGACCTTCGTAAAGACAGCGGAATACGGTACATAATCATCCTCTGTTAACACGTCTCCTCCTATTATTTGCAGGACCCAACCTTAAACGTATGAGGTGTGGCTATTATATAATGAGACTAATGCCGGAAATCAATTATAGTGAAAAAAAATAAATACATCACTTCTTCCTTTCCCGTTAGGTAAATTCCCCTTCTGACTTACATACTGCTGCATTTTGGTCTTCCACTGATGAAAACAGTGCAATAGTTCTTCTTCCATTAGTTATCTCAGAATCTCCATCGTTTTCTTCTTTACTTCTGAAACAGACTCGAAACGGGTTCCCTTGAGTGCCAACTTGACCTTAAGGAAAAGAAAAAAGTCACATGGTGCTAGATCAGCTGTAAACATGGCCTTGAACTTAGACTTGCTTTGTCAACCTTTCTTCATCCTTGGTGACAAAGGTGTTTTCCTGTGCATTGACTGCTGTTTTGTCTGAGGATCGTAATGGAAGACCGAAGTCTCATCACGTGTGATCATACTTGACAAAGGTTTGCACAAACCTTTGTCGCAATTTTTGCGCAAAATTTGCCTAACAGCCTCTTTATTGATGGAGACCATTTTGGCAATCATTCCGATGCTGAGACATCAATCATTTTGAATGATTTGTTCAATTCTTTGAACAGTCTCCCCAGTTCTTGACGTACACAACTTTCATCATCTTCAACATCCTCTCGACCTTCACAAAATCACTTAAACACACATGCATGTGATACGCATTCTTCCCAATAAACTTCAGTCATCATACGAAAAGATATGGTAGCCGTTCTGCTCAATTTGACCTTAAATTTCAAATTGATGTGTCACTCAGTTTTTTAATTGACCCCATTTTTGTGACATGTCAGAAATTTGCTGAACTGACAAGCAAAGTGTGAATCCACATCCAGACAGCTGTGACTCTTTGATGCATATATATATATATATATATATATATATATATATATATATATATATATATATATATAATATAATATAAATTGAACCGAATTGAATTATGAATCAGTATTAGAAGCAAGTAGCTTCTTAGATGTGCAAAAGTGAGCAGGGTTCATTTTAATGTGCTATTAAGATACAGATTTAATCAACATTTCATATCTTATGTTGCTCATGTTAAAAGCTGAACCCAAATGGATTTGGGTTCAAAGGATTCAAAAGGATTCTGATTTGGAACAAAACAAACTCTCCAGCTTAAAAACTGCAGTTTCAAAATCACTTGTTGGCATTGTTAAGTTTTGTTCCAACACACAATTTTACAGTTTTGTAGATTACCTTATGTACAACTCTCACATCTATTTAATGTGCAGTTGTTTTGTCCACAAGTATGCCATTCTTACTACCTGCACTCCATGAAAATTATCAGTTTTTGAAACCGTGCCACTTGGCCCATTAATCTGCCATTAAAAAGCACAGCATTTTTGGAAACTGCAAAATCAGGTCAGCAGTGATTACATAAAAGCCAAAGCACTGAGTTTTATATAGCAGAATAAAATGGAGCAAGAAAGACTCAGAGACAAGCTTCTTTATGATGCGACAATAGCGAGAAACCTCCTTATTAGGGCAACCAATGTTCCATCTGCAGTCAATATCAAATCTGACTGAAAGAGAGATAGACCCAGCTTCTCCTTGTTTCTGTGTTCTTTGCCGTGTCGGGGTAGATATTTGTCAGGCTGGGTGGCGGCGAAGTATAGCCACCCAGCCAAAGTATGGCTTACTGCCAGGCAAAACACTTTAATGTCTTTGCTGTCACTAGGTGCACGTGTGTTAGAATTGAATGCAGTTATGTGTGTGTCTGAATTTGCATGTGTGCTGTGAGTAGAGATGGAAGTGGGTGTGTGGATTAGGGATATTGGGGAGAATGTGTGCATAGTTATGCATGTATGTGTGTGCCATGATTGGAGGAGGCAGCGGAGACATGGATCTCCTTTGACAGAGTGAAACTTTAAAAGCAACATTCTGTCACTCTGTGTGAGTGTAAAGTATGTTTCCACTGCCGGGAGCTTACACAGCCATAATTGGTGTTTCAATGTATGTGTGTGTTGGTTACATATTCCTTTACAGCTCCCAAATATGTATTTTATAATGCAGACATTCCATTAATTTTCTTCCATTATGTTTTTGTGGGTACAATGGAAGTGCATTATTAGTATTAGCAGCTAGTACAGGTGTGAGTGACTGGTGGGGAAAGTCACCTGTTTAAAATGACAGCAGTTCTCCAAGGTCAGCCATTGTTTGTTGTGCTAAGCGTCTCTCCAGGCCCTGTTTAGCAGCTGAGTGTGTCTCACAGCAAACAAGGCCAACAACCAAGTGTGATGTGGAGGTGGGTGGGCTGATCGGTGTTGAGGATGGGGTGGAACAAGACAGATACACTAGTGAAGACAGAGAGAGCAATACTATACCATGTTCAGCAGTGCCTCTACATGCCTCATCAGGGGCTGTTGGAAGGGACTGCAGCCTCTCACAGAGTTTTACGATATTAAGAGTACTGTACCCACTTTTACATACAAGCATGTACTGTATATCATTAAGGAAAGTTCAGACAGAAAGCAAAGTGAATTTTTGCTTTGTTTCATTCACACAAATTTGATCGCTGGACTGTGTTTATTCTGTACAAGTTTTTTGTGGTGTCTTTCCATTAAGATAGCAACAGATACACTAGCGTGGGATTTTGTGTATGTGTGCTTGTGTTCAGTTCAGACTGACTGAAGTCAAAACTCATCAGAAACTTCAGTTCTTTCTTTAATTTCCATCCAGTCTCCCTTTCCCCTCCCATCTCTGTAGAATTACCATGCAGCTCCAAAATTCACTTCATGTTCATTCTGAGTAAACCACACAGTCAGTCACCCCTACGGTCAAGTTCCTGCTAGGGTTAGGTTCCAGTAGTTGGTTGGTGAAGTGGTTCCTGGTTGGCAAAATACTTGGATTCAACAAGCTCTGGCACTAACAAATTTTCTAATATAATAATTTATGTTCCCCAGAGGATGAATCCTACTGACTTTGGTGGTGATTTTACCTCTAGTGACACCTTGAGTTTTACAATTTTACTTATGAAATTTTACTAATGAAATGACTCCGCAAGTTTTGGATGGATTACCATCAAATTGGAACAGATATGGTGCCCAGACTTTGGTTAACTTCCTGTTCTTATTCTAGTTCCACTAGCAAAGTTTTTAATTACCCTGTGAAGTACCTCAACATCTACTACCTTAACACATTTAGGTAATACACTCCTCAGCCTTTAGCCATTCCTGAACACTGTTTTTGCCAGCTGAAATGACAAACATCAACGGCAGAAGGTTATAGCAGCTGTAGCTAATTATCATCAATGCCATAATAGTTATTATGAAACTTTTGGCTGTGCAACCCAGTTTCTGTATTCAGCCAAAGATGGTGAGTTAAAAGACACATAACTCTGCAATGTCACTCGAGCACTGCAACTTCACAAGATCAGCAGAGTGTTGAATGAAATGATCTAGCTGATCACATCACAACAATTTCAGGAAAATCACCCAGTTACATTTTTATTAATATAATATCAATATTTTAAGCTTTATCTTCTGCCTCTCGTCTCCTTTTCAGGTCATAGCTATAGGTTGTGAACATTAGTCATTCACACAAATTTTACTACTGCACCATCTGTGCAGTCTGTATGTATTTGTCCCAAACAACCAATGAACCAGCTGACTTTAGCTGTAAGCTAGCTAGTAGCGGTCACATGGACTGTGGATGTGTGGGAATGTGTTTACGTTCAGGTCAATTTCGTCCTGGCCCCAGTACTCGGCAGTAACTGCAGTTCTTTCTATAATTTCTCTCCAGTCAGACTCCTTTTTCCTCGTGTACATTCATGACCCACATTTCTTCAATTTATTTGCCCAAGTTGAAACATTTTGAACTCATGTAGAGTTGTCTTCAAATCGGGACATTGACTTTTTCTGCACTTGTGTTGCCTCTTAAGTCCGCCTTGCGGTCTGTCAGAACACACAATCAGACCAACAGCCAACAAAAGCTGATTACAGATCTCAGATAAATTTTTTAGTTTTAGTTTAAGTAACAGTGCTAGTAATGGTGTTAGTTACATGCAAAGGTTGAAAGCAAAACCTCATTATATTTCATAATTAGCATCTAATTTAACCATTTTTCAAAATGGCTGTGTTTGGAACAGTGACAATTTTATAGTATATATTTATTTGGTCATAGATTGATAACAGGTCCTTATTAAATAATGGTAGACACACCCATACTCACACAACAGACGTAGTAAATATTGCATTTACATCACTACATACTGTACAAATGTACAAAATTTTAAGACATGAAATTACACAGATACACACACAGAGGATGATAATGCTCCTCTGCTTCAAGACTTAATCTTAACTGCTGCATACAAATCGGGGGTAAACAGGTACATCATAGACAGAAAACAGCAGCTTGTAATAGTGGACTAAAGGAGAAGGACACATCACTCCGTTTAATGATATGTCATTTCATCCAACTGTTACTCTCCGTGTCTGCTATCTTTTGTTATAGGCATATGCACATACTTGTAAAAAGCCAATTAGAAACCCATTTACCAATATACATGGCAGAGAAATCTGTGTTCTCCAAGAAAAATCTGGTTTAATGTCCTTGGCATTAAGCTAGAGAGTCCATGGCCGACTTTCGCTGCAGTTATACTGTCTTCAAAGCCCAGGTGTGACCTTCTCGCATCCCCTGACACTCGGCCAGTGAACATACTGTATACATTTAGAAATGTATCTTTCTTAGAATGTGATCTAAGAGTGTCTCCTCTCTGGACATTGAGCTCTGCCCTCCTGCGACCGCAGACAAACCAGCAGCTTCTTCTCTGCTGCAAGTGCTGATTTAGCTCCTTTCTTTTGTTCCAGGAGGTAGAGCTGGTTGTCCACTAACCAGAAGGCTGGTGGTCCTATCCCCGGCTCCTCCAGTCCACATGTCCTTGGGCAAGATACTGAACCCCAAGTTGCCCCTGATGTATCATTGATGTGTGAGTGTGTGAGTGTATAGAAAGTGCTGTTTGAATAGAAAAGCGCTGTATGAATGTGTGTGTGAATGGGTGATTGTGGCAGTAGTGTAAAGTACTTTGAGTGGTCGATAAAGACTACACAAGTGTTATATAAGTGCAGTCCATTTACCATTACACAGTTTACCATGACTTTATCGTGTGACTTATTTTTACTCTGTAATGATTGTGAATTTAAATGAAGCAAAGTGCAATACTTGAGATAAAAAATACTTAAGTAAAAGTTGAAAATAACTGATTTTTTAAAAAGTACACCAAAAAAGGAATTTATTACAGCAATGAGAATAAATGTAACTCGTTACTTCCACCCCTACTCGGAACCATCATCAACTGTGACGGAAAATTGCTGTGTGGCCCATGAGAGCAGCAGCCACTGTTCCTCTCTTTGCCACTGTAGCTGCTTGCTGTCTGAAAGTACCTTTAGTCTTGTATAAATATGGAGGAGGGCACTCTTTAAGAACTTTTTAAAGAAAAAAACCCTTTTAAAATGTAAAAATTCTTTTAAAAATTATGACTAAAATATTTGAGGCTTATCATTTGCAGTGAGTGTGATGTGTATACCCTAACAGGGCAGTATGCATTGCGGTTCATGTTTTAAAAGGCATCACATACTGAGGGCCTGCGTCTATGAAGCATCTCCATTTTACTTCTCATTGCAAAGTAGCTAGTAGGGAAAGCACTTGTCATTGCCCCTGCTGTTGTTACACCATGTACTGAAAATTACTTTGAAACAACACACTCTTTTGTTCATGCTGAAATAAATATATTTTTTAATTTGGAGGCCTGGCACTCTGGGAACATGCTCAGCCCTCAGAGCTGTCATCAGTTTGTCCTTTCCACTGTAAATAAGGAGAATTAAGCCAACATTGTAAAGGGGTCCCAAGTGGACTTACCGGCTGATGCAAACAACTCTCATTTTCTGTCTCTCCAAATTGTTTCGAGTTTCGAGCTGACATAAGCATCCAATTTTCTTTATGGAGAATGGAGATCTGATTTACTGATTTACACACTGTTTGCTAACAAGCAAGCTACACAGTAGTTTACAGTCTCTGTTTATATTGCAGTATGGACCCTGCCATCCCTTACCTGTCAATAACCTGCTTTCTTTAGTTTTCTGGCAAGGATAACCTGACCCTGTCAACTATCTACTTAGCTGCTCCTCATTTTGCAGTTAGCTTCAGTATTCTGTATGCAGTGGGTTTTCAAGTAATGTTCCCCCATATGTAATGTAAAGACACACAATCTGCCATATAAGGTCTCACAGCTGACAATGCATATCAAGCAAAAACCAAGCAATGAGGTCGAATTAACTGCCTGCAGAGCTGACAGTTACAACCAAAGGGGATCATATTGAGGCATAGTTCTGGGGAAGGCTACACAATATTTCTGCTGCATTGAAGGTTCCAAAGAGCATAGTGACCTTAATAATTCTTAAATGGAAGAAGTTAGGAACATTCATGACTCATCCTAGAGCTGGACATCGAGCAAAACTGAGGACCTTGGTAACAGAGGTGACCAAGAACCCGATGATAGCTCTGGCTGAGCTCCAGAGATCCTGTGTGGAGATGGTAAAAACTTTCAGAAGGACAACCATCACTGCAGCACTCCACCAATCTGGGCTTTATGGCAGAGTTGCCAGATGGAAACTTTCCTCTGTGAAAGACACTTGAAATGCCGCTTGGAGTTTGCAAGAAAGCATCGAAAAGACTCTCAGACTATAAGAAACAAGATTCTCTGGTCTGATCAAACCAAGATTTAAACTGTTTGGTCTCAATTCTACGCATCATGTCTGGAGTAAACCTGGCACCACTCATCACCTGCCCAATACCATGCCAACGGTGAAGCTTGGTGGTGGCAGCATCATCCTGTAGGGGTGTTTTTCAGTGGCAGGAACTGGGAGACCATTCTGTGGTGAGGGAAAGCTGAATGGAGCAAAGTACAGAGATAAGAAAACCTGGTCCAGAGTGCTACCTCAGACTGGGCAGAAAGTTTGCCTTTCAACAGGACAATGACCCTAAGTACACAGCAATGACAACGCAGGACTGAATTAGGGACAATTCTGTGAATATCCTTGAGTGGCCCAGCTAGAGCCCTGACCTGAACCCAATCAAACATCTCTGAAGAGACATGAAAATGGCGGTCCATGATGGTCCCCATCCAACCTGACAGAGCTTGAGAGAAGAGAATAGAAATCCAAATGCGCAAAGCTTGTCTTGTCATACCCACGAAGACACGAGGCTGTAATTGCTGCCAAAGAGGCTTCAAGTAAGTACAGAGTAAACGGTCTGATTACTTATGTCAATGTGATATTTCAGTTTTTCCTTTTTAATAAATTTAAAAAAAAATCTAAAATTCTGTTTTTGCTTTGTCCTTATGGGGTATTGAGTGTAGATTGATGAAGGGAAAAAATGAATTTAAACAATTTTAACATTTTAACAAAATGTGAAAAAAGTGAAGGGGTCTAAATAATTTATGAATGCACTACATATACATACATACACACACACACACACACACACACACACACACACACACACACACACACACACACATATATATATATATATATATAATATGTGTGCCAAAAGGCTAACTTTTTTCTGCCTGATGGTGGTATGTGTGTAATATGTTCAGCTTCTCCTGGTGGTCCCTGATTGATTGACAACGTACGCCAAAAATTAAATTTTATGCCCAACAGATTTTGCCAGATTGGACGATTTTCTGCTCGGTTGGGTGGCTTTAGGATGGATTATGTCAGTAAAAATGAGCTTGGGTGGGTTGACATAATTTTGGCCTGGTTTGTGATAGTGCAGTCGTTTTCTTATGTTTTTAAAAAATTCATATTCTTTTCTGGCTAATAATGACATTTTTGAACCAACCTGCCACCACTGCAAAGGCGGGCAGGCATATCTGATTGACCAAGCTGATCAACCAACCAGAAGAATCCCCCGATTTCTAGCTGTCAGACCAGCTAGTAGCAACAATGGCTGATATAGATGAACAATTTGCTGCCACGTTGCTGAAAATAGTATTGATTCACTGTTCAACAATTCATCAGCCAGAGGATGTTATCAGAGAAGCTCACAGTAAAAAAATCTGGGACCGAAGGACTTGAATATTAAACAGCCTTCTGGACGTGATCGAGGAAACTGCTACATTTGGAATTTTGCTAGGAATTGGTATCAACACATCCAAAGAGTAAAGCAGCTGTCATCGTGATAAATCCTGAGCTCCATCACAGCTGTCTGAAAAAAAAAAAAATGAAGACGCTAAAAGATTAATTCTGTTTCTCCTGAAGAGTTTCCTCTGTTCTGTCAAGTTTATAACTACAGTTTTTAGTTTTGCTTCATACTGTAATGACCTGCATCAGCTGCATCATGTTCTGCACATCTCATGCCCGGTTCTTTACCCCATTGCAGGGCTATGCACAGCAGTGTGTGTTTATAGTCTGCATTCAACCAATTAAATGTTATGTAACAAGGAAGCATTTATATTATAAACAATAATAACAATAACAAGACAGGGAGAAATCAGCCTGTACTCCTACCTTTATTAGATAACATTTATGAAAGCAGTCAAAACATTCACGGAACATTGTTGTACTGTGGTGATAATTGTAAAGAGAAAGCAGCTTCGAAGTGACCACTAAAATATATATTTTTTTTAACTTTTAGAAAATGCTATCCATCAGCAGCTGGCTCTCCGCCACATTTTACGTTACCTGCTCAATGCCAAAATACACAGAACTACCTACCTAGGGCCGTAGCCTGACCTAGTGGGAAAGTCACACCATGGCACTGATTAAAGTCCAACTAAAATCACATTACGTCACCCCTTTTCGTGGTCCATAATAATGTCAATATGTTTTTAAAAGTATTTTTAATAGCTTTTTTACTACTGAAAGGAAGACAACAGGTCTTTGGGGAAATCAGAAAAGCTCCTTTTCATTTCAGCTGCCTGGAGGGGCAACTCGGTGTCTGTGTTTGATTGAGAGCAGTTGACAGGCTGCCCAAGAGCCGGCTGGTTTGTTTACAGAGTAAACAACCTTGCATTGTAGCCTACATGTCATGGGCAGACAGTGTGGTGTAAATGGAGTTGAAGAGTAAGGGCAACGTACAGGATTCTCTCCGGACTGAAGTGGCATTTGCAGGTTTTATATATGAATATATATATATATATATATATAGATTGGTAACTGACCGGTGTAGACTATTAGCCTATATTACATATTTCTACATAAATGTGTGTTTAAATTATCATTAACAAACTGAGACACAGCAATCATTGAGCAGGATTGTATTCCAGAGTAGGAGTACAGGCTGATTTCTCCCTGTCTGGGCAAAATCCAATGAAGTAGGCATGGATAGTATAGTCTGCAACAGCCTATATAAACAACGCTACTAACATTTTAAGAAATGGGGACCCATGACTTGATTTTGGCATGGGGCTTCCAAGTGGTTTAATCCAACCCTTAAAAAAGAACATTTAAACAATTGAATTGACTGTGTTTCTTTATTCAATTGTGGTTTTAATTCAGTTTTAGCCTATTAGTGACTTTTATTGCCTCTGGGATTTCAAAATGCTTGACACACAAATATTTTCATACATTTTTTTAACAGGTATGGTGATAGTCTACCAAAACCTTGTGTGGGTGGTATGTTCAGCTTGAGTTTGGTTTTTCATCCCACTCTCTGCTTTTTCAACTTGTGACTGAACTCATCCCTGAGTAAAGCTAATCAAGGTTGAACAAAAGATGAAGGAAGGATAGTGGGTGTGGGGATGGGGAGGAGGTTCCAACAGAGCAGTTTGGGCAGATGGACAGACAGACAGGCCATGCTCTGTTAGCACTGTCTGACTTGACATGAAGGGACAGAAGGATGGGATGGGAAAAGGAAATGAAATGGAGAAAAGGAAGTCAGAGAACTGACCTCTTTACCATTTTGCACCTTTCTATTTCTATTTTCCTTTCCCATCTCTGGCTCTTCCTTTCCCTCTTCCTAATTCTGTCTTTCTCTCTGACATATCTTCTCCCCTGCTATCTTTATAGTCTCTCCCATAGTCTCCTTTCTCAATGGATGGAAGAATCAGTAGGCAGAAGCTGACATTTCAAAAAGGTGTGATAGATTTTAGACACAGTGATGAAAAGTGACATTATGCAGTCAAAGTGACACATGGAAATATAATTGTGATACTAAGAAATAATAACAGAATTTTGAAATAAAGAAATTTATAAATATCAAATAAATAAAAATGAAATGTAAAAGTTAGTCAAAGTTAACACTTAAATAATATATAAAGTTACATTATTAAGCCACCAATTGTTCGTTAGGACACTTTTTACGTTTGTGCAAAATCTATGACTTTGTCATATACTCCATCCCCCCCAAAGTACAAGGCAACATAACATTCACTGTGATCTGGTCAACAACCAACCCACAACAAAAGAGTTGTGTGAAGATTTTTTTCATTACTTCGGACCTCAACAGATGATGGAAATCCAGATATTGCATATCATTTCTGGCAGTTTAAACAGGGAGTGAAGAGGGCATATTCAATCTAGAATGGAGTGTAAAGTTGCTCTTTAATATTATTCTGTTATAATGTATATTTATTCATTTATATTATATTTATCGTTATTTATTAATAATAACTGTATTTTTGCCAAGTCACACGGAGTGGATTATGCGATTGCAGAATATATATAGCATCGTTATTTGGCATCTAAGCTCTGGTCTCATCACTCCCAACAAGGAATCACCAAGCTCAGAGCATTTTACAAGAGTAGTGATGTGGAGGTGATGACAATAACCTCCGCAAAAGGAATGTAGAATTATATCCTACAAGTGGTTGTTAAGTTGCAGGTGGGCTTTTGAAATACAAAATGAACAGCAGCGGCAGCGGCAGCAGCAGTAGCAGCCATTGTCAGTGCAACTTTCAGATGAACAGTGTGAAAGAAAATATGCAGCAAAAGAGTGAGAAGTTCACTTACGGCTTAAAGAACCATACTCGTGGTTTTGCATGTTAAAACCATAACTACTTCCGTTAGTGGCAGTCATTTCTCAAAACATGCAGTTATATTTTAGCTTTTGTAATATCATGCAGAATTGTTGATTAATAAACTTGATTAAGAATCTCTTATTTTCCATACCTATGTGTAGGAATACATATAATGTGCTGTGCAAAGCAAGTGATGTTACTGAAAACATTGAATATCACCATTGATTTTTATGATTTCTCTCATGGAAGTCCAAATTCCAGAACAGTTATATAAAATTATATGCAAATAACTGATGGAGTAGTAATAACCCAAATATCAATACATAGATCTATCTGTGTATTGATAATGACTAGACAAACCTGTGTTGCACTCTGTATGTGCTGGTGTAACAGATAGAAAGAAAGAGGGGGACAAGTTACTGATACAACAAGCTGTTAATCATGAAATATCACACTGACATAAGTATTCAGACCCTTTGCTATAACACTTGAAAGTTAGCTCAAGTGCCTCCCATTTCTCTCGAATTGTTTCATTACAGTGATTGGAGTCCACAATTCCATTGCTTGTACAGGGTTTGGAAAAGCACACACCTGTCTATATAAGGTCGCACAGCTGACGATGCATATCAGAGCAAAAACCAAGCCCTGAGGTCTAAGGAACTGCCTGCAGAGCTCAGAGACAGGATTGTGTAGAGGCACAGATCTGGGGAAGGCTACAAAAAAATGTCTGCAGCATTCAAGGTTCCCAAGAGCACAGTGGCCTCCATAATTCTTAAGTGGACGAAGTTTGGAACAACCACAATTCTTCCTAGAACTGGCTACCTGGCCAAACTGAGCAATTAGCAGGGCCTTGGTAAGGGAGGTGACAAAAAACCTGATGGTCATTCCGGCTACGAGATCCAGAGATCCTGTGTGGAGATGAGAGAAACCTGCAGAAGGACAAGTAAGTAAAGGGTCTGCTTACTTATGTCAAAGTGATATTGCAGTTTTTCCTTCTTAATACATTTGCAAAAAATTGTAAAATTCTGTTTTTGCTTTGTCATTATGGGGTGTTGAGTGTAGATTGATGAGGGAAAAAAAAATAATTTAAACAATTTTAGCCTAAGGCTGCAACATAACACAATGTGAAAAAACATGAAGGGGTCTGAATACTTTATGAATGCATTGTATATGATCATGATCAAACAGACAAGGAGGCTTGAAACTCTCTCATCTGAACCAGGAAATAAAGAGAACTAAATTTAGATAACACAACAACATACAAGTAATTTATGGCAATTGGCGACACTTCTAAGAGTTGAGGCTTAGAAAATCATGCCTTTGAGTTTCCTGTACCTTTAATTTGAAATGTTTAGGTGATTAACCCACTTTAAAAGTCAGTGTTTCACCCACCAAACACACATCTGCATTTATAAATCACAGTAATTATAATTTTACTTAGAAATACAGATATACTCTGTTCTGTGAAGCACACTACATTTCTGACCAAATCATTCTAGTGAGGAGTGTTGGAGAAAAAGATGCCCAGATCAGGGCCAGAGTGTATCTCTGGACCTCTCTTCCAACACTTAACTTCAGGGAAGGTGATGAGTTGCTGGAGTCTCAAAAATTTCACAAAAACTCACTGGAGATGATTAGAGTTCAATGCAATAGAGTTTATTCTTTCACAAGAGATAAATCCGAGTTGGCTGCGGAAACCAACTGAAGAAAGAATAGCTATACATCATTTTTCATACCCCACATTGCTCCTCCTTGCTGGTGGGTTCTCCACCTTCTTTCTAAAAAATTAACTTCACCTCATCAGGAAATAATGGTGTAATGCTTTCCATATTTGGTTACATCCTCCATATCCACCTGGAAATAATGGTGTCAGTCTCTTTGGAAAATCCCCAACTCTCCTGGCCTGCCTGGGTAAGTCCGGGTACCTCATGACACCACTATCTCCAAGGTGTCTTAGGCCACATTTTTTAAAAACTTTATTATTTCCAAAGTGTGTATTATAGCAATCATTTTCTTAATTCAGATTAATCGCAATACTTCTATTAATCATTGCAAGCCCAATGATTGAGTCTGATTTTCATTAAAATCAATTTTAAAAGTTAAAATCAATGTCCAATACATTCATATACTGTAACACGGAGTATATTCTTAATATACCTTGGCACACAGAGTATATTTTTTCGGGAGTTTACTACTACAGGAGTAATGGATAACATTGTCAATTTTACTGTGTACTGGAAAGAAATCGCAAGGGCTTGACAGATATAGGTTCAACCACTGTATCAGTCGATTGCTCTAACTCCTCCAACAGTCGAAAATGTGCAAGAAAAATGGATTGCATAGTTTCGTATTTGTTACAGCTATACCACCCGCTGTTGTCTGTTGTCTCCAAAGGGTGAAGTTCTGGTTGATCCAATGATGTAGCACCAGTGTCCCCTATTATTGCCATTACCCCATCTTGCTCTGTTTGCCCCAGCACCATTTCCTCTTGGGTATACACTGGCTCAAACTGATATGGTACAAATGTTCTGTAGGAAGTTTAATTGTCTTGTCATCAGAGGTCCTGATCATGTTATATGCTGTATGACCTTTTATCGTGAAAGCGTCACTTGTTTGCAGGGATAAACTACTTAAGTAACTACAAAAGTAGTGCACATCTGAGTTTGATGTATATTGATGGTGCATTTAAGTGCTGTTCTGTAGCTCAAACGGTCTTTAACCGTGAGGTGAATAAAGTAATGTTCATAGAAATTTAGTAAACTTACATTCATGCCTGATAATTATTTGAATTCCCTGTTGAGTTTACAAACATAGAACCTCATGAAAACAATGCTATGTGGCAGCTGAATGGCAAATGTCTGTTGTCGGACCTTCACCTCAGCATGTGAATGCACCATTGGGAAGGATTCCCAGACTACTCTACCATTAAAACTAAGCCTCGAGGAGCAGCACAGCACTGTGAAGCGATTTTTCAATAGTGGCCAAAATGGGTTACTACAGAGGAGCTGTTTGATTAAATTATTTTATCCTGTCATGTGCAGGGAGCCAACATGAAGTGCGCCGACTCAGCCAGCAGTAGTATTGGACATGCACGCTCTCTCACTAACTCGACTGGAGAATAACTCTAATGCGCTTGCTCTATTGGCCCAAGAAAAAATTTGAAGCATGAGGAAGCCCGCAGAAATATGGCAAAGACTTTATAGGAGTGTTTTTCCTAGGAATGAATCGGGCACCATCTTTGAATGTGGAATCCATTTCTGCTCAATACTTCTACGAGTTTAAAGTGGCAATCAGGAAGATTTCAGCCTTGGTTGATTTTGGCGACACCTGTAGTAACAGCAAATGCGGTTAGCTGTTACTGGTTGTTACTGGATGCAGGGAAAGTCAGGGGAGTCTACAAGAACTTTTTGTCAACACCCAGAGGGTTACCAAGTGAAGAGATAAAAGCATGTTTTTGTCAAATTACCTTTCCCATCTGACATTACTTAGAAACAGACCACATGTATCTAGTATAAAGTTTGTCACGTAAATGTACAGCAACATATTTACACAAAGGATAATGGTAGTATTTGTGTGCTAATTAGCTACAGCAGAGAAGTTGGTGTGATTGTCAAAAAAAATTATTGTGGTACCTGGTTACCTCTCAGAGGTTAATTTGTCTTTGCTTAGCCAGTGTATGTTGTTAGCTAGTCAGCTACAGTGCCAGGTCATTAACATTGAAAAGTAAGCAATTAGATCATACTTCGAATAGACAGAACACACACACACACATACACACACACACTTACTTAATACTTTGCAAAACTTATGGATGTACTGACCACTCAACTTGCGCCAATCATTATTTTCAGTAAAATTAGAGGAAACTTAATGATTTCTGAGGCGACATCAGGTCACAGCAGCAAAGAAAACATGCATTACTTTCTGTGGAGCAGCAAATACAGCAAATACTGTACATTGTATTAGACAAAATAACAGTTCAGGTCCAGAAAAATTTAAATCTATTTCTTTTTTCTGTCCTCCATATTGGATTCAGCCTTTAAAGAATGTATGTGTGTCTACTTTGTGGTTTTGGAATTCATACATGGTTTAAGCTGTTTAAAAATAATCTGAGTGATTTTTTAACAATACATTTACCCTGGATTTATGAGAAATACAATTACTGCCCTTCATGCAGTTGCACATGTGTATAGTAACAAACTAAATGCCCCAGACTATGTACTGGACACTTGCCCTGCTCAATCCCTGTCCACCTACCCTTACAGTACATTATGATTGTTTGTGTTTGTATTTTTTCGGATTTTTCTAATAAAATTCTGGACAAAGTGTGATGTGTTAAGGTTGCCATTTTCTTCAGATGTTGGGATACTAAAAGAGAGGATTTACACTTTTCTAATGACACCAATCTCTTTTTAATTTCACTAAAATGTCAGAAATTAACAAATGACCTAGAGGCTTAACACCTACGTTCACTGAGCACTTTATTAGTAGCACCTCTACACCTGCTTATTCATGCAATTATTCAATCAGCCAATCACGTGGCAGCAGCACAATGCATAAAATCATGCAGATACAGTTCAGTTGATGTTCATATCAAACAACAGAACAGGGGAAAATGTGATATCCGTGACTAGTTTGAGTATTTCCGAAAGTGTCTATTCCTTGGGATTTTCACATAAAACAGTCTCTACAGTTTACTCAGAATAGTGCAAAAAAACAAAAACCATCCAGTGAGCCTCAGTTCTGAAGATAAAAACGCCTTGTTGATGAGAGAGGTCAGCCAGACCGGCTGGAGCTGACAGAAAGGCTACGGTAACTCAGATAACCACTCTTTACAACTGTGATGAGCAAAAAACCTCATCCTCTACTGAAGAACATAGATGGTAGGGGTAGAATATGGCATCAACAGCTTTAGACCCCTTAATACATATCAATCATTACAGCCTATTTAAGTATTATTGTTGGTCATGTGCATCCCTTTATGGCCAAATTTGTCCCATCTCCTATAGGCTAGTTCCATAATGGCAATAATGCACCATGTCACAAAGCAAAAGTCCTCTCAAACTGGTTTCATAAACATGACAATGAGTTCAGTGTACTTTAGTGGCCACCCCAGTCACCAGATAATAAATATATAATAAATATAAAAAATACTAAAAGCAGAAAACACATTTAAAGTACATCAACAGCAGGGAGCATTAAATCAAACAATAAAAGCAGTTTTAAAAAGTGAGCTTTGAGTAGTTTTTTGAATGTTGACAGTGACAATCACAAATGTGTTTTAAAGAAATACTTCCAGAGGTTGGGGGCAGCAATGGAGAAATCCCTGTCACTCCAGGTCAAGTGCTTGGTCCTGGAAGGTGGGGATAAGAGGTTGTTGTAAGATGAATGGAAGCTGCAGGAAGTAGTGTGGTAGTGGAGGTTGGTGAGGTAGGAGGGTGCCTGGTTATGGAGGGCTCTGTGAGTGATGAGTATAACCTTGAATTGGATGCGTTGTGGGACAGGGAGACAGGGAAGGTTTCTGTAGATATTGTCTGTTTTTGTTAGGAAAAATGACAGGAAGGAGTTGAACTTATTGGCAGTATTGGGATTTGGAGGTGTCATCCTTAGGTTTGAGAAGTTTGTTTATTGTAGAAAGGAGGAGCTGGGGGTTAGATGAGCCAGACTGTATGAGATGATAGTAGTAGGTGAACCGAGCAGTGTTGAGGTCATCAGTGTATTGTTGAGGGTGATCTTTGTAGGCTTGGAAATGGAGCGTTAACCCAGTTTTCTTGACGAGTCTTTCAAGTTGGCGCTTGTGGGATTTCATTTGATGAGGTTCACGGGTATACCAGGGGGATGCGTGTGAAAATGACACAGTTTGGTTTTGATGGGAGCCAATTAATCAACATAGTACGTGTGTGTGCCATTATAGTAGTTGACAAGGTTGGATGGATCAGCAGGTGCTGGTGGAGGGGATAAAGACATTCTATTGAAGAGAAGCTGTAAGAGCTGAGGTGACTCTTCATATAATTATATATTATTTTGTATTGTTATTGGCGGAGTCCACTATCCCCTTGCTGGACTGAAATTGACCTACTTATGCACAAGGGATCACTTTTGATTAATTATGTAATTTTAAGTTTACATTGTAAGCTGTCAAAGGAAATGCATTGTACTTGTCACAGAGTTTAGTGCTAATCATAAATCAAATTAGACTAAAGTAGCTTTTAAGCAGTGATCAATTCCTGCCGCCACTTCCATTGTTTTCAATAAAAACAATGGCAGCCATGCAACCAAGGTCTGTTTAATGCAGCAGCCTGTGGTGTATAGGCCGCTAGGATTAGAGATAGCTGCAAGCCATGACTCTGGAGTCGTATGCTGCGGCCGTCGCTGATTATATACAGAACATTCCACAGTGGAGCAGGCACAGTGGTAAATGTTAAGGAAAAATGTTAGCAGATTTTAGTTTTGCATGTTAGCATGCTAACATTAACTAGTTAGCACTAAACACACATAGCAGCTAAGGATGATTGGAATGTCATTATTTTTGCAGGTATTTGATCATAAACCAAAGTATTGGACAAATTTTTTAAAAAGTTAAGAGATCACCAAAGTGATTACAAGTCAGCCTGAGGGGGACATGAATGCAAAATCCATTGTTGAGACTTTTCACTTAAACCCATGAATGTGAATCTTGTGGTGCTGCTAGATGAAAAATCAGAAATCCTCTGATGACCAAAGTAATTAGAATACATTGTCCGGGAAACATGATTGTCTGAAAAATATGGTGCCGATCATCTGATAGATTTTGAAATATTTCATGAGATAAGTGCAAAGTTAGACCTACTGGTGGCACAATGGGAAAATGCAAGACATTGGAGCGCATAATTTGGGCACCATAAATATCCTATCAAAGCTTCATGTTAATCTGTAAATGTTGAGGTACTTCAACCTAGACCTAAAAGGTGGACAGACCAACCAACCGACTGACATGCTTACATTGCCTTCCCTGCAGCCATGTCGCATAGCTAAAAATGCATCTACAAAACAAGATACTTGTCAGTTTTTGGTATATTTGGTCAGCGAATAAGTTTGAAATATTGCATGGAGTAACGGACAAGAAGGAGCAGCTACAGTGAGCTGTTAGATGAAGAGCTTTGGGTGACAGGTTGAACACCTTCATCTCTTAGCAATCTAACCAACTTATAATGTGCCTGGCTGTTATGTGGAACAACTTGAGCCATGCATAGCATGAAATCAGAAAGCAGATGCAATTAGTTTTGACCGACTTATTTAATAAAATAATGGGATTTTAATTGGTTGTACTGTGAATAGATACACCAGTTGCCCTTCTGTTGTATAGAGTTGCTCAACAAGTGTATACACACTTTGCAGTATTAAACTGTACATTCTGTGCCACGGTAACCACAAGTGTCACCAAATCAACCAGGACAGTAATCTTAAGGACGACAACTTTAACTCAATAGTAAAACTAACTCATAATCCTCCCTAAAATGTTAAAATTATTCTCCATTTGTGACTGAATTTTTCTCTTCCGAGGAAAGACAAACTACCAGACATTAGGTGCAGCAAATGGAAACGTTTTCATATACTTTCTATAGCCTGAATCACTATTGTATTAAAGGAAGGAAAAAAATGTTATGGCGTATTACTGACAAACTCCTCAATCTTAATCAGAGAAATCAATATTTGACATTAACTTTGCCGAACATTAACAAAAGTCCTGATCCTACATACATACAAGTTTACAAGTTTAATTTAAAAAGTGTGTTCTGACTGAAAGCAATGCAATTTTTCACCTCATTTGTGTGATTTGACCACTGGACCTCTTTCATTTGACCCAGTATACCAACTGTACAGACATTAGCTGTAAACTATGAGTTGGTTATGTTACTGAACCTTTGCTCAGTTGAAATCTTACTTGGCTGTGTGTGTGTGTTTTGGCTCCTCACAAAATAGCTTCAGTATACACATACTGTGTATGTCTAAAGATACTGTAATATCTATATCGAATGCATTATATCTTAAACTTTTACACAGCCTGCTGTATTTTTACTGGACACTAAAAAATATAGTAAGTTTCTACAGTAGGTGATAAAGCAAAAGTACATTTGCCAGCTATTTTGCGATGAGGCAGAACATACACATAGCCGAGAAACTTTTCTGTTTTTTGCAGAAAGCAGAAGGCTCTTGAAATAACCATTTCCAAAGACAACACACTTAGTATTGGTACACCATGCCAGCTTTTGTTAGAATAACCAGGAGATGAGAAAAGGAAAACAAGAAGAGGAAGAGAAGAATGCAGCCCTGAAAAAAACAGCAACAACAATGAAAGCATGGTGGCATGCACAACAACCTGCAGACAGATAAAACCAGGCCGAGGAAGCTGCAAAGACAGGAAACAACCAAGAACAAAGTAGCCGCATTAAAACATTGTCATCCCTAACAACTACACTTCAAACATGGACAGTGCTCTGTTGCCACTGCTAATATCTTTTTTTGTGTTGCTCTACCTCTCTGCTCCTATGAGAAAAGAAATTAATGAATACTACCTATCCCAGTCTGAGGGGAATGCTAAAACAGTGAATGAACGTAAGAACAAAGTATCTGTAGGTGTCAATATTAATTGCGCTGAATGAAATGTTACTGAGATTTCTTCAGTTAGGTTTATATATTACAATACTTCTGTAAACCTAAAATAAAAATTCTAACACTTTCATTTGTCAAATCTAATAGAATTCTATAATCTGATGAAAGCATAGATAGGTGATTAGAATTATTTTTCTTTATGGCGATTTTAAAATGTAGTTTGATCAAAGTTTAACATATACTGTAATACTATACATTCCAATACAATATTATTAAACAACTTCCATGAAAAGAACAAAACCAACAAAGGTCTATAGTCTCACAGCTGCTGGAAAGACCGACTGTGGTATGCACAAAGATGGAGGTAACACTAAAAAGGTGGAGCTAATTAAAAATAAAGAGCTGTGTGGGTTGTCCCTCTACCAGCCAGCTACCGATGATCTGTGAATGATCTGCATACTTCTTTCAGCTTAAAACATATCTGATAAACTTCAGTGCTTTACAGCAAGCTTGGATTCTTGTATATAATTTCTAAGATTTCTAAGTCATTCCTGCTATTTCATCTCCATCAGTATTGCATATATATCGCATGACCTTACCCATATTTGTCATAGTTTTAATGTATCATTTAACATAATGTTCTATTGTAACTACTCTACAGTGTCAGGGGAGAGTTGGCGGAATATTAATAACACACACACACACATCAGAATCACCATTACCAGTCTGGTGGTGTGTGCCATTACAAATGGGAAGTCACACACTGGAGGAGGGAGGAAAGAGCACTTAGCACAATACAGGTATCACCTAAAGATATATAATAATAATGAGACTAATAATTAAACTAATAATTATAATAATAAGGCTATAACAATAATCAAACTAAATATAAAAATAGTAATGATTATCATAATAATTGAAGCAGTGGGTGTTGAGCAGGATCATAGGTGGTTTGCAGTCTCAGATCCAGACTCAGAAATAAAAAATACAGAAATACCTGCAGAAAGAGACAGGAGGAGAGAGGAGAGAGACGAGAAAGCACAAAACTACTGGAGAGAGAAGAAGTCAACTTAGTAACGAGCACTGATGCCATATGAATGCGTACAGATGGAGAAGAAGAGGAGGAGAGAGGAGCTTGGTGCATCATGGGAAATCCCCCAGCAGTCTAGGCCTACAGCATCATAACAAGAGGATGGTTCAAGCCAAGCCTGAGCCAGCCCCTCACTATAAGCTTTAACAAAAAGGAAGATTTTAAGCCTACTCTTAAACATGGAGAGGGTGTCTGCCTCCTGGACTGTAACTGGAAGATGGTTTCACAGTAGAAGAGCCTGATAAACTGAAGGCTCTGTCTCCTATTGTACTTTTGGAGACCCTAGGAACCACAAGTAAGCCTGCGTTTTGGGAGCACGATGCTATAGTGGGGTAATAGGGTACTATGAGCTCTTTAAGATATGATGGTACCTGACCATTAAGGGCTTTGTAGGCGAGGAGGAGGATTTTAAATTCTATTCTGGACTTTACAGGGAGCCAATATGGGGAGTAGTTAAAACAGGAGGAATATGATCAGCTGGAGAGTATTTAGAGACTTGATGGGACTGATTAGGAATTTCAACAATCCAGCCTAGAAGTAACAAAAGCATGGTCTAGTTTTTCTGCATATTTTTGAGAAAGGATTTGTCTGATTTTTGCAAGGTTACGTAGGTGAAAAAAGGCAGTCCTTGAAGTTTGTTTTATGTGAGAGTTAAAGGACATATCCTGATCACAGAGAACTCAGAGATTCCTAACAGTGGTGCTGGAGGCCAGGGCAATGCCATCTAGAGTAACTATATCATTAGATAAGGTGTTTTTGAGGTTTGAGGGGGGCAATTACAATAAGATCAGTTTTGTCTGAATTTAACTGCAGAAAGTTGCTGGTCATTCAGGTCTTTATGTCCTTAAGGCATGCTTGAAGTTTAGCTAACTGAATGGTTTCATCAGGCTTCATTGACAAGTACAATTGGGTATCATCTGCATAACAATGGAAGTTTATGGAGTGTTTCCTAATAATATTGCCTAATGGAAGCATATATAAGGTGAATAGAACTGGTCCAAGCACAGAACCTTGTGAAACTCCATGACTAACTTTTGATTATATGGAGGATTTACCGTTATTGTACACAGACTGAAATCGATCTGATAAATAAGACCTAAACCAGCTTAGAGCGGTTCCTTTAATGCAAATTAAATGTTCAAGTCTTTGTAATAGGATGTGATGGTCAATAGTGTCAAATGCAGCACTAAGATCGAACAAGACAAGTACAGAGACAAGTCCTTTGTCAAATGGAATTAGAAGATCATTTGTAACTTTCACCAGTGCTGTCTCTGTGCTATGATGCACTCTAAATCCTGAGTGAAAATAAGGTTAGATATGGGTACATAGTTGGCTAAAACAACTGGAACATGATTAGGCTTTTTAAGAAGAGGTTTAATTATAGCTGTTTTAAAGGCTTTGCAGTACATAGCCTGTTAATACAAATATATTGATTACATCTAGTAAAGAGGTGCTAGAACTTCCTTAACCAGCCTAGTAGGAATGAGACAGGTTTATGGTTTAGATGTACAAAACAAAAAATAACACTAATCTTGCTTAAAATGTTGAAAAGAATGTTTCATCTTTAACGTCCTGCCTTTTGGAGATCAGTTCATCTTCTAATCCCTTAACTTTTCACAGTACCAGAAATTTTGCCCAGGGGTGCCAAAACCTTTTCATGTGTATATATATATATATATATATATATATATATATATATATACACATACACACACATTCATGAATATGTTCAGCCACAACATTAAAACTAGTAACTGATTTTAATATTTGATAACATACAATGATGCTTTAGAGTTTTGTTTATCCTACGTTACAAGCAGTTTTTTTTTTATTCCAGTATTTCAAGTCCAACATGAATTTCCAGAAACTTGAAACTGGGTTGAGAAAGAAAAATCAGCGGAAGTTAGTGAATGGGTATGATGCATAATGAACAGCCAAAGTGCTGTGTAAAGTAGTATCACAATATGCTTAACTTACAGTAGAGCAATAAAATGAAACCCAGATGCACATTTTTTTCTATTGTTATGGATAATTTGTTCAGGGTTTCAATGAGAGGATCTGTTCGATAATGAGGCAGCTCTGGGACAGTCTCAGCTCCAATCCAGTCTGAGGTGGCATTTTGTTTCACTTTTCACACTATAATTAAAATGTCTGCCACTGCTAAAGCAGGAACTGTGACTGGATCACACACTTACCAATTGTGGTTATTTATTCATTTATTTAGGAATGAGAATGTGTTGCTTTATTGGCTCCTGCTTTCATATGTGCCATCTTGTCACCAGATAGAGAGCAAGGAGGAGAAAGTGAGCTTGGTGTGCTGACTAAGACCCAGAGGGAATATCAGGAATGTAGTATCATTTGCTTTACTCAGACATGGCGGACTCCACCATCACCAGCTTTCAGACTGTATGGGCCGACAGACTGCATGTAGAGCAGTAAGAAAAAAGGAGCAGGGATTGCAGTGCTTGTGAACAACAAATGGTGCAATCCCAGACATGTTACTGTTAGAAAATGTCTCTGTAGCCTGGACATTGAACTTCTAACTGTGAATCTGCATCCGTATTATCTGCTGATGGAGTTGAATTGTGCCATTGGTGTTGCTGTACATCCCACCATCAGCCATTAGAATGCTCACCTGGACTTTTTATTTATGATACTATGTATCACATCTGTTATATATTAGATTAATCTGATCTTTCATGTTTTTTTTTACACCTGCCTTGCACTAATGTAAAGTGTATATTAGTATATTATATTACCACCATTGTATAGTGTATATTCACATACAGTATAGCTATGGGTCCATCTTTAGTCTTTATTTTTTTCTATTATTTATTTATTTTTCTAAATTTTATCTATTTAGTGTTTGATACCCAACACAAATGTTTGAGTAAGCACATAAAGATTTATGACAGGAATATATTTATGAGTATATTTATTTATTTAAATTATATATTATATTTTTTATCTATACTTATTTGTTAAGATCTAATATGTACTGTCCATTTTTATATTAACAATCGATCAAATGATTCAAATGTGGATCAGATGTGTAGTGTTACAGGTGTCGCTTGTAGTGACAAACCCACTATCACACAGCAGTTACCCTCAGTTCCATGTAGCATTTTAGCACCTACTAAGCTAATTGTTTTGGTTTTCCAACCTGCAGCTTTACCAGTGTTGTCAAATTTTTGCTACATTTACGACTTTAAAGACCCCTTTGATGCCTTTTTTTAATACCCATTGAAAAATCTAGCAAATTTTTCAGTAGACCCTAGTTTCTTTATAATATATACCAATATTTCTCAGTGGATGCGCTTTCATGTGGCTGTGGCTCTCTGGACTGACTGTTTTCCGTTAGTGGAGGAGAGCAGTAGCATGTTCAGTATACCAATCATCAGCCAGACAGAAACTTGAGTGTACTGGGAAGTGAATGTGCATACCTAACAACCACACACTGATCCTCATTGTTTGGGTAACTCCTTTACCTATGTTTTTGTTCTAAATTATTTAACTTGACTATTTAAGTTTGATTTTCTCCTCAAAATTTTGAATGAGTGAATTAATCCACTATCCCCTCTACTCATAACACTTCATTTCCACAGTCTATACGACAGCCTTCATATAAAGTTTTAGAAAAAAAAGGTAGATTTAGATGCAAATTGATGAGATGATAGCAGCTTGAAAAATAATAATAGGCAATGATAAAGATCGTTTGAACTTGACTTAATTTATTTAAATTTCATTTTTAAAAATCTTGTTTTCCTTAGACTTCATATGATTCATGTGAGCCACAAAAGGCAGGTAAACTATTTCGGAAAAAGTGGCGTGGCCTTTACTCTCCAGTACTTTTGCTATAGCTAGCACTGGACTAAGAATAATCAGTGGTGGGGAAAAAAGACAGAAGTGCCAGTTTGTCATCTCATACTTAACTTAAGAGCTGTTTCAAAAAAACTTGAATGGATGCACTTTTCAGTATTTTGTTCTTTCTATTTCTGTAACTGTCCACTTCTGAAGAAGGCAAGACACACTTAAGACTGACAGAGAGCCACAGGAAGTGGAAATGAGAGATAAGTGAGAGGGATGAGGAGAATAGGAAAGCTTAGAGAGAAAGATGAAGGAGATAACAAGAGCTGCAAAGGAGGAGGTAGAGGACAGGCAAGCAGAAGAGATTTGGAGTGAAGAGGGTGGAGGTGGAGGATGAGTAGAAGGGGTAAAGAGACTAAAAGAAGAGAGGAGACTGTACGGAACAGAGGAATAAGGAATAAAAAAAATAAAGCAAAGGAAGGAGAAAAAAATTAGAAGAAAGTAGTACAGGAAGTAGATGAGATGAAAAAAAAGGAAGAAGGGGTAATAAAAGGGAAGAAAATGCAGATAGGGAAATGAAGGGAGGAAAGATAATGTAAAGCAAGAGATACAGAAATAGAGGAGGAAGAGTTAACAGGAGAGAGAGCTGGGGAGAAATCTTGTCTTGTGTGTGCTGCATGCTGCTGCTAATGGAGTGTTTTATCTGCTGGACAAGGTCAAGAAAACAATCTGAACTAACCAGCCACAAGAGACTGTTTCACAGCTTTGTTTTGTTTTTTGTTTGTTTTTTGTTTGTTTTTTTCTTTGTTCATCTAATCCCTGCTTCATATTCATATTCACACTGGGAGCTGCCCAATACAACCACTGTGCTGCATTGACACTGGGTTCAATGACTTTCTAAAGGCAATTCAACAGTAGCTTTTGAGCAGAGGTAGAGTTATTCATAGGTTTTCCTCACTCAAAGGTTCACAGCAGGTCTAGGGAAATGAGACTTTCAGTCACAATCCCAGTTCTCTGACATCACTATCACTGTATAATCAAGATATACAGACAGCGGACAAATTGACAAAAACTGAGCAAATGAAAGGAGAAACATTACAAAAGCAGATGTTTTCATACAGGACATGAGGGTTCATTGAAGAGTTTGATGAATATGTAAACTGTGTGAATCATATGCTGTGGCCTTCATGTCAATACATCTCAACCTACCTAACATTTTCTAAACTCAGCCTCTTTCTCTTAGTGCACAAATTACAGCTAAGCACAAGTCTGGACATTGATTCTCTGTCTGCTTTGGCTGCTTAGTACTATTGTATGTTAGAAACTACAAAAACTGTGGAGGGAAAATAGTGCAAATATTATTTACACATCTTATAGGTTGTACAAATTTAAATAAGGTTTTGTGCAATGAAAAAATTACACTTTTATCTATGTATTTTTGCAAAAAAAAAAAATTAAAAAAAAAAATCACACTCTCAAGTGCAAAACTGGTGTTGTGAGTAAAAATCTTCATTTGTGCATTTGTGGGTCTTAATTTGTGCATGTACATTTTGTTAGTCACATCCTATGGATACAAGCCCTTTCACACATGGATCTTTTTTGCACTGTTCTCTGGTGTGTAGGAGTAAAAAACCCACACGTTCCCATAGCCACTCATTAAGCAGTGACATTTAACCTTTGACCATTGAATGTAAACAAATGTTGATGGAGCTAGCAGGGCCTCCTGACAACATCATCACTGATTTGCAGGTGATTATATATTTTATAAATCAAACATCATTACAAGTTTTTGGAAGGAGGATTAAAATGTCATATATTTCTTGTCAATTAATTCATGTGTTGCAGCCAATGAAGTGGAAGGCTACCAAAGTGGGAGGCAAGTTAGCATGTAGCTAAAGTTACTGCTTTAAATAACTATGTGTGTTCAGTATTGTACCTGCTTTTGTTTGGTCTTGGCGGCAGGTTAAGAGAGGTAGGGTATGTCCAGGAGGACAAGTTTTCTGGGTCTTTCTAAAATACCTCCTGAACCTGGTGAGCTGCATCACCTCAGAGTGCAGCCTGCTGACCTGGCATACACTGGCCTCTCTGCTATAGTCCACGGGAAATATCGCACCATTAGCGGTAACACCAATCGGTATCATTTGACCCCAGTGGGTCCCAGAGTGTGGTGTGCAGGCCCACCGGCATATGGTTATGCCCTGCCGCCATGTCAACCACTGCCCCAGCTATGGATTAAATAGTAGGTGCTGAGCACATCACCTCCAGGATTTACAGCCTCTGTTCCTACTGTTTTTGACTACTGCACCCAGGATATGACGTCTCTGAGCACATACTCATCAGTGCAGAACTGAAAGTGATAGAATCACTATCACTACGTTGTTAATATATATATATATACTGGTAACTACACTCCAGTAACTACAGAGAACATAAATTACATTTTACGGTAAAAGTAAGAGAATGCTGTCCTGTGGATACATTGTTGTATGTTGTTTCATTACATGGCTAATTTGTTCGCTTAATGTGCAGTAATTGGTATTAACTCATGGGTCAACAGCCGGAAGTTACCTAATATGTCATGTGATTTGCAGTAACTACCCTTACAAGCATAAAGCATACAATCGATCATTCATACTACCTGTATTTACTGGAATAACTTAGACTTTTGTGGAATAGTAGTAATGGTTTAAAGTAAGCTTCCCCACTGACATGGAAGAAAATATCACCCACTGTACCAGGTTAGTTTAAAACTGCTATATACAGTATAGTTAGGGTGGATGGTGGCTCAGACATACTGTATAATTAAAATTGGCTTTTAAACCATGACCATCATTTTTCTGTAGGCAGTCACCTAAACCATAAAAATACCTTACCAGTTTCCTTGCCAAGATATTATAAGAATAAATAGTTAAAAAATAAGCATTCATTGAGCATTCAAAAATGTGTCACATTTTTGCCAATATGTGACCCATTGTTTGTTTTCTGACCACTGTCTGCCTGTTTTAGCCTTTTGGATTTGTTTGCCTGATCTGGCTTCACTGTAAGACAGCCCTTAAAAGCATGTACAGATTGTTTTTACCTCATTTACTCTGCCTCCTGATTCCTGAGTCCTGCTTTCTTAGTCAGAAAGGAGTTTCTCATTTTTCACACTTGGTTCCTAAATTTTTATTTTGTTTTGTATTGTTTTAGAGCAACGCCACTGTAATAACCTTCATCTCATCGCAGGGAAAATGTACTGTTCAAATTCTATAAAAGTATAACATTTAAAAAAAAAATCTTTATCCCAATAATGCATGAAGAGCAAAACAATTCGTTTTCCTCTTGAGTATCCAATTTAGAGCATTCGAATTATGCCTCCCTGTATACCAAGTAAGACATTTTTTTGTACACATACAAAGCTTTGCAGCGCAAACTGCACTCAGTGAACACTGAGCACCTGGAACCACTGCGTATAAAGCCACTCAAACACAACCAGCTGGCATCAGATCCACAGAGTTGTGTCATCCATCAATAAAAATTTTAAATCCGCTCGAAAGATGACAACACTAGACACTGGAGAGATTAAAATATACAACAAACTATTCTGTTGTCTCTTTAATAGAGAAATCAAACTAACAGAGCATCTACAAATGCATCCAGTGTATGATATTTTGCGACAGCTGTAATACATACAGCAGAACTGCATTCAGCACATTCATGGTCTAAGGGACCCACAACTATGGTCAAAAAGGTCAAACTTTTGGCAAAAAAGCTCTGAGAAACCCACTGTACACTGCCTGCCCAGCATCAAACAGCAGACACAACAGGTCATTGAGTAGCTGGTGAACATAGTGGAGAATCTAGCAGCTAAAGAGGCGCATACGAAGGAGTGACAAATTAAAGGAAGAACCAACATAAATATTCTTAGTAAGGTGTTGGGCCACCATGACAAAGAAAAACACTCTCTCTTCCTTTCAGACAATGCGATCCCAATAGCCATCTTTGATTCAGCTGCGATTAAAAAGTTTAAAAAACCTCCTTTTCCTAACCACTCCTCCTTGACCTTGATGGAAAATGTCATGAGAATGTGAAGACTAAGGAAAAGACAACCGTAGTGCTAAGAGAATCCAACTGCACTTACGCTGAGCTACGTAATTATGCGACGATGAATGTTATTGACATGGGTCTGCCATGGTGAAACTACAATGTTCCGAAGATGGACTACAAAAAAATCATCTTAAATACTTTGCCCCATGCATTCTTACCTTGTTAGTCTCAGGCAGGCTATATGAACGCGGACAGCCTTGTGAAAAATATCACTTCATTACCAAGGTCGGAATTGAAATAAAAAGGAATATAGGCTAATAGTCAAAAAAGTGAAAGGAAAAGTTTTTCACTTTGAGAATGGTTGCTCATGCTCACCCGTCTGTCTACTCATATTTATCGACATGAATCCAAATTAGTACGATTGTATGAAAATAATTGTCAAATTTATGCAAGATAGGGATAATGCATTCAGCCTTGAAATTATTGGCACGCCTGAATTTTAAGTAGAGAATTTAGAATATCTTCAGAAATGAATGAAAATTAACCAATTTTGTGTAATTAGAATATTTTTTTAAAAATGTCCAATGTTACTGAACAAAAGAACATTTCAAAATACAAAACAAAACTTGCATAACAGTGAAATAATACAAACAGAGAATGTTCCCCAGAGAGTTATTGGCACCCCTCACTAATATTTGGTTGCAGAACCTTTGGCAACAATCACAGGCTCTAAATGTTTCTTGTAGCCGTCTAGAGGCTTCTTGCACCAGTCTGTTGGTAGTTTCTGCCACTCTTCCATTGCTATGCGTTCAAGCACTTTTAAGTTTGCAGGAGTCCTTTTTGCAGTGGCAGATTTCAGCCTTCTCCAAAGGGTCTAAATGGGATTTAGGTTAGGACCCATTGCTGGCCTGTTTGAAACATTCCATCTTTTCCATTTCAACCATTCTTTTGTGCTGCTGGATGTGTGCTTTGGGTCATTGTCCTGCTGAAAGACCAAAGGCCTTCGCCTCAAACCTAGTTTTCTGACATTGGTAATACATTTCAATCTAAAATGCCTGCTATCATTCCTTTCATACACTCAATTCCCCCCATGCCTGAGGCAGCAAAGCAGCCCCACAACATGATAGAACCTAAACCACGTTTTACTGTAGCTAGAATTATGGGCGAAATTTCGCCATCTATAAACAAACTGATACCCTGCATTCCCAGAGAACTGTACTTTGGTTTCATCTTTCCACAGAACATTATCCCAAGTTTTTGCAACATTAGTCTTGCCTTTTTTTGCCTTTCTTTCAACAGTGGTGTCCTCCTTGACCTTCACTCATTTGGCCCTACTTGGTTTAGTTGGCAGCGTATGATACAGGCTGAAACCACCATTCCAGATTGCTTCAGGTCAAGCTGAAGCATTTTAGATATCTTGCTTGGTGATTTTTCCACAATCTGCACCAACCTTCGCAGAGTTTCTTCTTAGCATCATTCATCAAAAGGGTGCCAATAAGTGTGTTGCGCGTACATTGTATGTCTGTATTTTTTATTTTGCTATATGAAAGCATTTTTGTTGTTGTTGTTCAATAATCTTGGACATCTTATAAACAATTCTGATTATAAAAAATTGGTTAATTTGCATTTATTTCTGAAGATATTTTAAATTCTGTACCTAAAATTCAGGTGTGCCATTAATTTCAGACAGGACTGCATATCTGAAGAGATAATCCAGTTTAATCCAGTTTTCAGCATCTGTGACTGAAGTGAAATGAATTAATGGTATTCCTAAAGGCTGGCAATACAACAACATATAACATTGTTGAATGTTAGTAACTAACAGTAGTTTACATGATAATCTGCGTCCTTTGTCAGCCATAATCGTTTGTTTGTTGAAAGTGAGTGTCAAAATAAAAGTAGAGTGAGAAGTAGACATAAAGAAACCCTAGAAATTCCTTAGAAACAATACCGTTGCTGTAGCCTGTAGGGCTGGAAAGGATTAAACGGTGTATCGTTATCTGCAGTGTTGGGTTGATATGTATTTTGCAGTGTTGTTTAAAAAAAAAATGCTACAATTGTGGGATAGTACAAGTCCATGGGTGGTAGATATTAACAGTGTCTGGGTCATTTGCTCAGGTGAGCTCCATACAGGCTGACTGGCTGTTAAGGGGAGGTTTTTCGCAAAACAGTGAAGAATATAGTAACGGTGTCTGGGTCAGTTGCTCAGGTGGACTCAATACAAACTGACTGGCTGTCGGGGAAATAGGGACTAGAGATAGACCCATATTGTTAAAAACTATACCGCAAAATTGGAATAAGTGGTGAGATGGTGAGGGTCTTAGTGATATCAGTGCTTGGGAAGAGTTTATACCCCAAGCAATCACGTACATTATAACCGCGGGGGCTGCCACTCATAGAGAGGCCTATGTAGTTCAGCAGATGCTTGCCTTTTTGGGCCTGACAGGGTACAGCAGGAATTATGTCCCTGGCTATGTGGATCTCACCCAACCTCTCAGAGACATGGTGGCTGAGGTTGAAAATCGCAATCTGACTGCCACCTTCTTCTGGACACAAGCCGGTGAAGAAGCCTTCATCCTCACGAAACAAGCTCTGGCACAGGCAGCAGCTCTATCAGTACACCAATTCTATCTGGATGTTTCTGAAAAAGGAGGCATTGTTAATGCTGTACTTTTCCAGAAAAAGGAGGGAGAGAGAAGAGTACTGATGTATCACAGCTTAAAACTTGATAATAAGGAAGCTGGTCAAGCAGGGTGTACTAGATACCTGGAAGCACTGGCAAAAGCAATCCCAAAGACAAGCCACATAGTAATGTGTCATGAACTAAAAGTAAACACTGACCATGGAGTAGTGGCCTTCCTAAGATCAAGTGCGTTCACTTTTTCAACAGCTAGAAAAACCAAAATATCAGACATCCTACTACAGCCCCACATCTCATTCCACACAGAAGGAGTGAACATGGCAAGTGGATTTGATACAGACACCAGGCAAGCACATCATTGTGCATAAAGAGAAAACTCACAGCGGATCTGGAAGCTGATCCCCTACAAGACCCAGACTTGACCCTGTCCATGGATGGATGCTGCTACAGGGGAGAGAATGGAAACGTCGCCTCATATGCTGTAATATAACAACATCCCAACACTAGAAAACATACCACCAGAGATTAGTGGATCATACCCCTGCCTCAGCCCAGCTAGCTGAAATAATTGCCCTGACAAAAGCACTAGAGTTGGCTGAAGGAAAGAGGGTGAATATCTACGCTGACTCGGCGTATGGACATGGAGCAGTCCATGTTGACGGCCTGCATTGGGTTAGGAGAAACTTCCTAACGACTGCCAACACTCCAGTAAAACATCGAGCACAACTGGAAAAGTTAGTGCAAGCAGGGAACCTACCAGCTGCAGTGGCAGTAATGAGGTCTCAAGCACACCAAAAAATAGACATCAGTGTAGCAGAAGGGAATGATGCAGCTGATTCTGCTGCAAAGAAAGCTGGTGGATACACACCAAGGCAGATGTTCGCAACAGAAGCGCAAATACCTGTGTTGACTGAAATAGACATCAGTCAAATGCAAGAACCAGCAGGAGTCTATGAACAAAGTGAATGGAGCAGAAGGGGAGCATTCAGAAGGACGGATTGTGGAGATCACATGACGGAAGGTTGGTTGCACCTGCAAAACTTTGCCACCTGCTTCTAAAGCAGGCATAAGGACGAAAAGAGACATTGAAACAAACTGGTGGCACCCACACATGACCGCCCTGGTGGACAACTATGTTACTGACTGTCACAACTGCAATGAACACAACCCCAGGCAAGCGTATAAATGTCCGATGGGAAGATTCCCAGTGCCTGAAGCTCCATTCGAGGACATCACAATTGATTTCACAGACATGAGGGTTAAAAACAGAACACAAGGCTACCGGTACCTGCTGGTGATGGTAGATAGGTTTACCAAATGGGTAGAGGCTATTCCCTGTAGGAACAAGTCAGTGGTGAAATGGTTAATGAGCTCATACCCAAATATAGAGTTCCAAGGAGCATACGCTCAGACAACGGGTCTCACTTCAGTAACAAAGAGTTAGGTGAAGTAGAAAAGGCATGTCAATCAGAATCTCAACTGGTACAAAGACGCATTTGACACCTCATGAGCTGCTGACAGGCAGGCCTATGCCCGGACCACACTGGGAGGGAGGTCATATGCCCTCTCTGGAGGTTTGGCAGGTGAATTGTGATGAATACATGACTGCCCTAACTAATTTGACTCGAATTTTGTCTAAACAGGTGCAGCTCACCGAGCCTGAAGCAACTCCCACCGAGACTCTAGCAGTACAGGTATGGGACTTGGTACGGGTGAAAGTCCACAAAAGGAAGTGGCTGGAGCCCAGGTGGACAGGACCCTATAAGGTAACGGAGGTTACCTCTCACGCGGTCAAGGTAAAAGGTAAAGCTGGAACCAATTGGCATCACCTGACATATTGTGTACCTCCCCCACCATCCTCACGCGAATTAGAAGAGGTTAGAACTGATTTGGAAGGAACTGATTAGGGGCCCACAAGACGCAGGTCTCTTTTGATTCAAATTACACGCCCTGTCACAGCATGTCTGACCCACGCGGACGTCCATGGCATCTATTTAGACAGCCTGGCCTCTGTGGCTTTAGGGGAACTTTATGTTTCCTTGTAGTAATAACACTGATTATAGTACTCCCCATCTTGTGGTGGGGGACTTATAGCCCATAAAGAACTGATCTAATTAATGGTAAAATCGCGCACCCTAGAATCCCTCCAGCAAATCCCAGACCAAAACGTGCCTTTGGATCCTCCAGTAGAGGTTGGATGGGTCCTCCAGTAGAGGTTGGATGGGTCCTCCAGTAGAGGTTGGATGGGTAAGAGCTCCTAGCTAGTGGGATCGCCCCAGGACTGGAGCATATATCCAGCTATTAACATAACATTCTATAAGGGACATACTGCAACTGTAGAAGTACATTTCTGTACTTTAGTGGGTGGCAACTGCGGGGATAGATCATGGGCTTCAAAACTTACTGGGTCAGACGAGTACATATGTCAGAACACTCGATCAGGCAGGAAGTGTGGCTAGTTGTCCCAAGCCCTATGGACCACAGGGGCTGATTACGGCTATGGGATACAAGGAAATGATAACCTAGACTTAAAACAAAGATTGATAGTAATTAAGAAAGCCAGTTCTGAATGCTCATCTAGCACAACTTGTAATAAACTCTTGCTAACTTTAATCGACCCCCAGGGACGCAGATCAGAGACTGTATGCCATAGGGGCTAACATTACTGGAAACGATCCAATTGGCCATTTGTTCATAGAGATAAAAGAGATCCCACCTCAAACAGCAAACTCATCAGACCTCTCAGCAACCCCCACCTCTGGCAGCTCAGTCCCGACACCAAATCTACTCAACCCCCAAGGCAGTCCGGCAATTATAATAGTCGAGAACTGCTACTGGCCATTGGTTTACACCTTAAAAGGTGTAAAAGGAGAGATTTGTTAGATCTAGTTGTTTTATTAATCATGCAAATATTAGGAGCACGCCAAAGATATATGCTGTTTGCACACAGAGTTTATTATATGTACGTAGAAAGGCATTGGCTTATGAAAACAGGCCATTCCGTAGGCAATGTCTTAAGGAGGACAGTTGATGGACACCATGCCGCAAACATAAAAGCGATACCTGATTACTCATGTAAGAACTCTTTCTGTTGTGCAAAGAGATAGATATAGAAAGAACACCATATACAACAATATTTTGCACTACACCCATACTGGGTCATGTCAGATCGATAAGACAAAAACAAAACATTCAGAACGAGCTACACGTGAGGGAGTGCAGGGTTTCTTACTTTTTAGGGCATTGTCTCCCACGACTGGTTGAACCCTGTGGAAGAAAGGAGGGACCAACGTATCCGCCAGCCAAGGCAGCGCTAAGCCTAAGCCATGGCGCCTACCCAACGTTCTTGACCAATCAGATAGATGCACATTCCCTTTGAAAACCCTGCGTAGCACTAAGTTAGACACCTTTCTTTGATTCTCTGGTTTTAATAAATTGTTAAACTGAGAAATAACTCATCTCCTGGAATCTCTTCCCAAATCAACGAACGCGCCGACACTGACTAGTATGCCAAACTAACCTGACAAAAAAAAAAACTGTTAAAGAAAGAAAGAAAGATGACTGAAATGGGTTCAGGCCAAATAATCATTTGGCCTCAATTCCTTCACTCCATTGAATAAGCAGAAACAATTACTTTTAGCTTTGAGTTATGGTGATGAATGAGAACAAAAGTCAGGATTTTAACAAAATAAGCAGCATTATAATTGCTTAGCCATCTTATTGAGGGCTGCTGGTATCATCCGTAGTGTCTTTGCCTTGTCTTTTTAAGCCTTAAAGTTGAAGCTTGACCATCAATCTGATAGATGTCTGACTGATGTCACCATGTGCTGACATCACCTGACTAATGTAAGTTCAATATTCACTCTCCTTTTAGTCTTTATTTGGTCTCCACCCACTTTTGAGAAAAATATCTTCTTATTTAGCAGCTAAATTCTCCACTATGTCCATCTGCTAGTCTGCTGTTTTGTGCTAAGTAGGTAGGAGCTGAAAGGCCCTAAAAGTTTTTGTGGCCTTTCTTGTGGTATCTTATATCATACTCTGTTCATTTTGGTTAGGCTGGGGACTAGCTATAAACAAGGACCTTGAACACTGAAAAGATTGAACATCAAACATATACATCACGTCAAATGCTGGCCTGGTTGGCAGGCAAAAAGTTGTGTATTTGCAGATGTATATATATGTTATATATTGAATCTGTCTGGCCACTCCTGGCACATTATGGCTGTTCGAGCTTGGGCCACAAGCCACATCCTCTTGGGTGCACTCATATTTTGTAGCCATATGTTCTCATCTGTTTCAGCTCCCAAGTATGGAGCATAAAACAGCAGATAAGGCACAACAATTTTCAGCACCAGGTTAAAGGAGGAAAGGGAGCAGTGAGCAGAAGGCAGCAACCAGTAGATTGGGATGTTGCTTTAGTTTCCAATAGCTTGAGGTTCATAATTAAAAACTTGACAAAAAATAACAATAAATCACCAATAATAGTCGTTTAACAGAGGTTTTGGGGAGTGTGCATATGTGTATTCAAGCTTTTAAGGCCACACCTGCAGGGCTGTGCAGAGGGAGTTAACAGCTGTGGTGTATGTCTTCGTTCAGTGCAAGTTGGCATCTCTTAACAACACAAAAAGCCCTTTGTCAATTGGAGGCAGAAAGCTCAGTTTAGTTCCATGCCTAAATTCTCTTGATTTATGGGCCTGAATCCCTGAGAGGGATGAGGAAGAAGACTCAGTGTGGGAAAGGAGGGAGGCCTGGAGAGAGGAGGAGGAGGAGGAAAAGGAGGGCGAGGACTTGTTAAAGGCAGGTAGCATCTCCATCACAAAGGCTAAACTGTACTTCACATTCAGGAGTCTCTTCAGGGAGATCCACTGGTGTGGAAGGGAAGAAAAGATTACTCCTCCCGGGAATGCGGTCAATTTTTTTTCTCTCATTTGTCATCCTCTATGTCCTTGTTCTCCTCTTTCTTTACCTCCTTTCTTTCTTCACTAATGTCAGTCTCCCTCCTTAACCTTTTAACCTTTCATTCTGTACTCTTAGCAGGAGGAGTGGTGAGTGATCTGCTTTCCTATTGTTACATCTCATTTTTCCTTTCCTCTTAGGCTGTTGTTCTCGTGCACTGGTCAGTGATGGAACTAGAGAGATACAAGTCGCATTATGCAATCCTGTCTCTTAGAAATGTAATTTATATACAGCTAATTTGCACCAACAAATATATTTTGAAGTGAGTGTAATGACAGATGGGTTACGTTTTGGAAGGCTAACATAATAAGGAAATTCTGTAGGTGCTATGCGAAGGCAACTAGACTTGCTTGCAGTTCTTGAAGATGTTTTGCCTCTCAACCGAAAGGCTTCTTCAGTTCTAATTGACCAGTGGGGAGTTCCAGGTATTCATCCTCGGGTGAGATCAGCAACACTTGTGAGTCATTGGGGTCACATGAGTTGGTGACCCTCCCAGTCATCATGTGAGTCATTAGGATCACAGGGGTAAAGGTGTGGATCGGTGCTAACACCTTGTGGGTCATTAGAGTGACAAGTGAGTTGTTGACCCACCCTGCCATCATGTGAGTCAGTGAGGTCACATGAGTCCCGGTGTGGATGGGTGTTCAGCTGTCTGGGGAGTGAACTTGGAACTGCATTGTAGGTGGCGGACAGGTGGTGTCTCAGACCACCTCCTTTGTTTAGTGACGGTTGATCCAGATTGACAAAGATGGCTTCTTTCTTTCCTCTTTCAAACCATCGGTCTTCTCTGGCCAAAATGCTTACATCACTGTCCTGAAAGGAATGTCTTTTGCCCTTAAGATGCAGGTGGACTGCTGAGTCCTGACCTAGGGAACTGGTTACCGTGTGTTGTGCCATGCGCATATGTAGTGGTTGTTTAGTTTCCCAAATGTACAGGTCTGTGGATTCCTCGCTGCATTGGACTGCATAAACTATGTTGTTCTGCTTGTGCCTGGTTATTTTGTCCTTAGGGTGGACACGTTTTTGCATCAGAGTGTTCCCGGGCTTGAAATGCGCAGAGATGTTATGTTTGTAGAAGATCCTCCTGAGTTATTCATATAATCCAGCAACGTAGGGAATGACAATGTTGTTTCGTTTATTGCTTTTTTCTTCTATGTGTTTTGCTTCTTTTTGTGGTTTTGGCGAAGGCCCAGTTGGAGTAACAACAAGTTTTAAGCACTTCCTTGATGTGTTTATGTTCCTTCTCTTTCCCCTCTGTCATTGCAGGAACATTCTGAGCCCGATGGTGTAGGGTTCTGATGACCCCAAGCACATCAAGAATAGTATTTACAGAACACCATTACCTGGATGATTAAGAATCTTCACAGACATCATAAGGAAATGTTGTTAATTAATGTATCTGAGAAGTCGCAAAAGTGTTGATACTGAAAATATAAGTAAAATGTTCACAGGCAACATATTTCATTTGTACCCACTAAAATATCTCATCTTGCATAGTGACAAAAGCGTTATTACACATTATATGGTTTTATTTATGCACAGGTAGCCCTTAGTTCAGATTAAGGAAATATTGCAGTCTTGGTTTAACACCGAAAAGGTCTGTAATGATTGAAATGAGAGACAGAACGTATTTATTAACATCTAACCAAAACAACAATTTTTCCGTAATCTTAACCAAAGAAATTTTATTGGCTAAACCTAACCACACACAAGTCTCCTCATGCAAAACCTGGCCTCTAGAGTCAGCCCTCCACTCTGCACACCTGCCATCCAACCCAACCACCTCCAAGGAACCCTTGTGCACTTTGCAAGTGTAGCACTTCATTCATTGAAGACAAAAACGTTGCCTCTAAACAAAATACAGGCAGCCATTATGTCTGTCAGCACAGTGTAATTGCAAAACAGTGATTACTGAGAAAAATTTAAAACATAGCATTAAAGACATTTACGGTACAAACGGCAAAAAATGGCAGATGTATTCACTTCTGCTTCACTTTGGGTGTGATTGAAATAATTTGAAATATATCACTCAGTCATATTTGTAGATAAAAAATCCAGAATTCCTCTTGGTCCAATGCGCCTTCCACTTATCCTTAAAAAAATCCAACTTTACACTTTGGTTGTCATGTTCTATATTTAATACGCAATACTTTTATCTTGATTAAGTTAAGTTTTTATATTATTGTTTTCTTTCCTTGATTGTTTGTAAGTTACTTGGCTGGGATTTATGCAAAATGCCAAATAAATATGTAAATACACATGATAGCAGTTAAGCCAAGTTGTTGGTTTATTAGTAGGATTTGGAAACAAATGAAATACATTGCCTGTGACATTTTACTTATATATTCAGTATCAACACTTTTGCGACTTGTCAGATACATTAATTAAAAACATTTCCTTATGATGTCTGTGAATATTTTCATCCAGGTAATGGTATTCTGTAAGTGCTATTCTTGATGTGTTAGGGGTCATCAAACTGGGGGTCATCAGAACCCTACACCATCGGGCTCAGAATGTTCCCACAGGGTCGTAGGGGAAAGAGAAGGAACATAAACACATGAAGGAAGCACTAAGAACTTGTGGTTACTCCAACTGGGCCGTCAAAACCACAAAAAGAAGCAGAACACACAGAGAAAGAAAACTGCAATAAACGAAACAACATTGTCATTCCCTACGTTTCTGGATTATCTGAAAAACTCAGGAAGATCTTCTGCAAACATAACATCTCTGTGCATTTCAAGCCCGGTAACACTCTGAGGCAAAAACTTGTCCACCCTAAGGACAAAATAACCAGGCACAAGCAGAACAACATAGTTTACGCAGTCCAATGCAGCGAGGAATGCACAGACCTGTACATTGGGGAAACTAAACAACTGCTACATATGTACATGGCACAACACAGGAGAACCAGTTCCTCATGTCAGGACTCAGCAGTCCACCTGCATCTTAAGAGCAAAACACACTTGTCTCAGGACAGTGATGTACACATTTTGGCCAGAGAAGAACGATGGTTTGGAAGAGGAATGAAAGAAGTCAATCTGGAACAACCGTCACTAAACAAAGGAGGTGGTCTGACACCACCTGTCAGCCACCTATAATGTAGTTCCAAGTTCACTCCTTAGACAGCTGAACACCCATCCACACCGGGACTCATGTGACCTCAATGACTCACATGATGGCAGGGTGGGTCAACAACTCATTTGTCACCCTAGTAACCCTCAAGGTGTTAGCACCAATCCACACCTTTACCCCTGTGATCCTAATGACTCACATGATGACGATTCATGTGACCTCAACGACTCACAAGTGTTGCTGATCTCACCAGAGGATAAATACCTGGAACTCCCCACTGGTCAGTTAGAAGTGAAAAAGCCTTTCAGGTGAAATGTCTTCAAGAACTTCAAGCCAGAATAGTTGCTTTCGCATAGCACTTACAGAATACGATGCCCTGGATGAGTTCGAATCTTCACAGACAATCTGAGAATGATATCGCCAAGCTTGCCAAAGAAAGCTTCCACTGTCTGAGAAGAGGCCTATTGAGTGAAGAAAGCATAAGGTGCTATCCACACTAAAAAAATCTGTTTGTAAATTCAGGCACGTCAAAGACAAGAATCTTAACAACACTGTATTATTCTGATTCATAATGTAATAAAGTTAGTGTATATACTGAAGTTAGACAGAGAGGCAGGGGTTCTTTATGTTAATGGCAGGAATCAAACTTCATATTTGCACGTCTCTGCTACTCTGTTATTTAGTGTGCTCCAATAATCTTTAATGGCGTAACCGTCTCTGTAATAGCAACAGAATGGAGATGGCCAAGTGGGATGGCAGCAGCTGTCTGTTTTATGCAGGACACAGCATAATAAGGCCCACGCATTCAACCACAGAGACTGCACACCTCAACAACAGCTTGGTGACAGATGTTGAGCATACTCTCTGAAGGTAGTCTTGGCTGGCAGGAGTGGGGGGATAAAAGGAATGATGTATGGATGACTGAGTCTGAAGGAAGACGAGGTAAAACAGCCAGACCGTTTATTTTTGATGACCAGTTGGGACAGGTGAAGGTGTTGGAAGTATGATACAGATGCTTTATGTAATAATGACAGTATAACAAAAAGAAACACTATGTAAACTTCTACAGTGTAACCCTACTTAAAATCATTGTTTACAGATGCCTAATACTTTCTGAGTGATAATGTTTACTACCAACTTAACTATAATAAAACTGCACTTAACTATCTTCATTCTGGCTGATTTACAGTCATATTTTTAGGTCAGTATTACCTGTAAAAATATACATAGAGATTAATTATTTTTTTTAAATCTGAGAGCTGTGCTTGGCAGTATGTTTTTACAGCACTCAGTAGTAGGTATTCCTTTTATGCAGCATAAACCATCAACAGTAAGCTCCAAAAACCATCACTAGCCCCAATAACCATCACCAGTAAGGTAGGGCAGCCTGTATGTAGCCTGAATGGTGAATCCCAGGGCAAAAAAGTCAGCAAAGGACTTACCACAACACTTCCTGCTGCCTGTTAAGTTTTTTGCTTTGAGTGTATGGTAATAACGAATGGTATCTTAGATGAGGGTATCAAAGCTATCAACTCAAATCTTCTCTCAAATGGACTGTGGGGGCAGGACTGTAAGTAAACAATATCCAGGGAGACTTTGGAACGTGTGAACATCACTTTATAGCTGAGTATCATAGGTGTAGCAATGGAAATTACTTCTATGACTGTGTTTAATTTGGCCAAGAGTGGAAATACAGTATAAAGAAAGAAAAGCAGAGGGCCAAGAACAGACCACTTGGGTACTCCATATTTCACATCAGTTAATACTGATTAAGTATTATTAAAGGAATCATACTATGTTCTTGCAGATAAGTAAGACTTTAGCCATGTGAGGGCCAGGCCAGAGGTGCCAAATTGGTTTTCAGTCTAGGGGTATAAAATGATCTATGATGTAAAAAGCCACACTGAGACCCTGAAGGCAGATTGAAGTGGTTAAAAAGATTATTTTTAGATATGTGGGCTGAAAGCTGCTGAGAAACAATTCTTTCCAGTATTTTTGAAAAGAATGTAATGTTAGAGACAGGTCAATAATCATTAAGACACCCTGGAATAAAGCATGGCCTCTTAAGGAAAGTCATAACGACAGCAGTTTTAAAGTTAGTGGGGACAGTACCAGTTGTAAGCGATAGTTTGAAAATATTCAGCATTGCATGTCCCAAAATAGGCCACAGATCTTTTGAAAGTTCAGGTGGTTGAGGGTTAGGAGGAGGCTGTGAGTAGGTTTCGAAGCCAATATCAGCTTAGCCGATGATTCAAGAGATATAGTTTTAAAAAAAAAAGGTAAAATACAGACTATCAACATCAAGCTTTACTGGTTATGTAGAAGAAGCTGGAGATGAGGAACTCATTTTGTATCTACCCTCATTTTTCTTACTGCAGAAATAATCTAAAAAATCATGAGCTGTAAAGGACGAGCAGCTAAGAGAAGACTGCTTTGGAGTAAGTTTGGCTACGGAGTTAAAAAGAAATCTTAGATTGTGTTTATTGTTACTGATCAAGGGAAAGAATAATGCTACTCTAGCAGTGGACAGAGCACACTTGTAATTCTGTACACACTTGTGCCACTGGAGGTCAAAGACTTCCAGTTTAGATTTTCACAATTTGAGCTCCAATCTCCTGCAAGCCTACATTAGAGTATGTTTCTTCAGTAAACCAGGGTGTAGACCTCCTGATCATCTAGTTTTGGTAGTAAGAGGTGCAATTAAATTGAGAAGACTAGACGGTGCCATGTTTAAGTCACTGATCCAGTTTTTACAGTCCCTGCGGGGTGTAGCTGCAGGGAAAGAAGCCAGGACTACCAGTAATTGCTCACCAAGAGCAGTTAATGGTAGCAGGCCAATGCGTTGAATGGTAAATACAGATGGGACAGAATCAGGTCAAGGGCGTTACCACTGCATTCAGTAGCAAAAGCATCAATAAGTGCCTGTAAGACTTTACTTAAAGGATAACAGGCCTGATTTGGGTCAAAATTGACATCAACTACAATTAGAATCTTATCAAATTGAGTCACAAGGTCTGGGAAATATTCTCGAAATTCTTATCAAAATTTTAATGGTCGGGAGGTTTATAGAGTACCACAAAGTTGAATGGTCAGTCTGTTGCCCTTGACAAAGCAATTTATAGTTGAAGGAGATGGTTTTAAATCAAACGCCTCAAAAGAGTTAAATGTAATATCAAATTTGGAGGTCAAATTGAAAATAGATTTGTAAATTAATGCAACACCCCCAACTAGTTTAGTAGCCCAAGCAAAGTTGGCATTGGTATTTGGTTTAAGCCATGTTTCACATCAACCAACCATATCCATGTTAAGACAAAGAATCAAATCATTTATCAGTAAGGCTTTAGTAGATCATGATTAAATATTTATAAACTGAAGTTTATAACTATAGCATTTAAGACATGCTCCCCAGACACGAGTTCAGATCTTAACTTGGGAGAGTGGGATGTAGACATGAGTTCCCATGGTAATTTTAGAGAGTAAAATTTATTTTACTTCAGGCTACATGTTCACTTCTGTAGGCTACCACATTTCATTATCTTTAATGACTATAAGAGGGATGTTGCCTAACCAAAGAATAAATTAAATACTGGAAAAAAAAAAGATAGACCTTCAGTATCTATGATGTAATGCGTTCTCGGAATCACACCAATATTATTAAGAATGGCTAAAGCATGTTTGTTAATGTCACTATATTTTCACGAATTAAATTTAGCTGTTCAAACCTAGGCTAATTCAGTATCCTTTTGATCCTAATGCTAATTTAGTGGTTTTAAATTCACATCGTTGAGTGAAGAGCTGCAGTAGACCTATCCTATAAATTGTAGTGTTGTTGTGTCTTTTATACACTAGACTATAACTGGGGGTACAATTATACCTCCTCAATGCTCACAAGGGATATTAAAAAATTTCTTTTACAGAGGAAAAGTTTCAAGCAAGCCTTTAGATGGCCCTTGAAATGAATACCATTATACCAGTTCAGGGGTTTTGTAGCATTCAGCCATCATAGTGGCTGTGTACTTACTCTGGCCTTCCCAAATATATATATATATAGATATTTCATAGTTATTAGATATTCACTATATACTGTGAAATTAAAGCATATACTCAGAGAAAGCACAAAATTAATAGTGGGATGTGTATTAGCTGTAGAGTCATTTTTTGTTACAAAGTAGAAAATTTAAAAGCCTATCTCACAGTACACTTGCACAGATGGAGCCAGGTCCTGTAGGTTTCTGGTGAAAACTTTGCAAGGCCCAATCTTGCTCCATACTACCTCTTTTTTCTGTCCCTCCAATATTTAAGTGATAACTAGTATAATTATGTGGAGAGTTTTGGAGAGGTTTTGATGCATAGAGGTGTACTGTGTACTTACAGTGCTCCACTGATTTAGCCCTTGGGAGGGTAGAGTCTGATGGAGATTGGTCCAAAACATTGTCTTGGTCTTGCCATCTGCTGGACTCCTGCAGAGTGTTGCCATAGTCTGGCTGAGGAGACTCAGACACATGGCCTCTAGTGAAGATAGACTTAATGTTGAGGGGGTAGTGGGGATGGTTATTTTAGCATCAGACTGTGGGGAATCCACAATTGGTTGTGATTGATTGTGTTGCGTGGGGCTAGCTGGGGCAGCCCTCCATTTCAGAGGAATGTGAGGTTCAGGATCGGTTTACCTCTTCAGATTCAATGTTAACAATGATGGTAATTTTACCTTTGGCTGAAGCAAATGTAGCATTCTCTCCATCAATGTTAACCAAAGTGAATGGACCCAGCATGTCAGGGTCCATTTTCCCACCCTTCCTCTGCTCCTGTTTTTTCTGTTTTTAAGAGGGACCTTGTTACCTATGTTGAAGTGGTTCTCCTCTCCCCTTTCCATCTTTCTTTTTATGACCTTTTCCTGGGATTTCTGTAGGTTTTCAGTCAGTTTTCATAAATGTGTGGGTAAGGTGGCAAACAAAACCCCTCAACAACAATGGCCTCAACTTCTTGATGACAGACCTAAAGGGGACGTGTAATAATGACATCAGCTCATTTCACAGACAGAAAGATTTTCACCAAATTCTAATGAAAGTCAGTAAACTCATAGTCCTCTGGGACATCACATGGGTACCTGGCCCCTCTCCCAAATATTAAAAAATAGGGAGAGAAGTTTGTGGTCAGTTGTTTTTTGGTCTGCAATGCAAATAATGTGGCTGAAAGATGTTGGTCCCATTATTTTGGTTGTGAACCCACCAGCTTTGTCAGGCTTCGACACAGAGGTTGGAAAAACAGACACATTTGAGACAAACACACACACACACACACACACACACACACACACACACACACACACACACACACACACACACACACACACACACACACACACACACACACAAACAATAATTCAGAAGAGAAAAAAGACAAAACTCTCAGAACAGGAATGAATGGTAAAACTAGGTCAACTCAGCTTATTCAGCCTCTGAAGCATTTCGCTTGTACAGCTGAAGGACTTTTATCTTGAACATTTTGTTTTTTGAGAAAATCTTGTGTGCAATAATGGAATTAATTTAACCTTATGATATGCACACCTTTGGAAGGTGCCATTAAACCTCTCCACAAGACCATTGCTATTGGGATGGTAAGCAGAACAGAAGCTTTGTTTTGTCCCTAGATGTTCCTATTATCCATACTTGATCTATGAAGTAGATTAAACACATACTTTGGACATAGTGTTCCTATTGATCTGTGACACTGAATAGGCCAAGACTAATGTTGTACAAGCCTTATTCACAAACTCCTTTCCTCTCTCAGACAGGAGTCTTTTGGGGGCACCAAACTTATAGAAAAAGTCCAGAACACATTGAGTCACTTCTTGAGTGCTTTTGCTCTTCAGAGGGTATGCCTCTGCCCATTTTGCAAAGTAGACCACCATTATGCAAATATATTGATGTCCACCATCAGTGGGTGTGATCCAATTAGGTCCATGCCAACCAATTCTAGAGGCTAAGACACCTGATAAAAAAGCTGATGGAATAAAAACTATATAAACAGGGAATAATCAGCCATTAAAATGTAACTTCACCCCCAGCTCTGAGCCTGACTTCACCCACTCCTTAATTTTGAAAAATGGTAAAAAGTGGGTAAGGGGCACGGAGAGGGGTTGGGGGACATGGATGTCTAAGATAGGAGTTGCTCAGTGACATTTGTTTTCCAAAACACAGTGCACACCAAGAGGGCTACTGAAGCCTGATGAAACCAATCAGTTAGCTAAACTTCAAGCATGCCTTAAGGACATAAAGACCTGGATGACCAGCAACTTTCTGCTGGTTAACTCAGACAAAACTGAAGTCATTTTAATTGCCCCCCAAAACCCCAGAAACACCTCCAGCACCACTGTTAGAAATCTCAGATTTCTCTTTGATCAGGATATATCCATTAACTCCCACATAAAACAAACTTTGAGGTCCTTGCACAAATCAGGCACATCCTGTCTAAAAAGAGATGCAGAAAAAACTAGTCCATGCTTTTGTTACCTCTAGGCCGGATTATTGTAATTCCTTATTATCAGGTTGTCCAAACAAGCCTCTAAATACTCTCCAGCTGATCCAGAATGCTGCAGCGCGAGTACTGACAGGAACTAGGAAAAGAGATCATATTTAGCTTTAGTGTTAGCTTCTCTGCATTGGCTCCCTGTAAAGTCCAGAATAGAAATTAAAATCCTCCTCCTCACCTGCAAAGCCCTTAATTATCAGGCACCATCATATCTTAAAGAGCACCCTATTACCCCACTAGAACACTGCACTACCAGAATGTAGCCTCAATTGTGATTCCCAAAATCTCCAAAAGTAGAATGGGGGGAGAGCCTTCAGTAATCAGGCTCCTCTTCTGTGGAACCATCTTCCAGTTTGGGTCCAAGAGGCAGACACCCTCTCCACGTTTAAGAGTAGGCTTAAAACCTTCCTTTTTGATAAAGCTTATAGTTAGGGCTGGCTCATGGTTTTCTTGAACCATCCCCTAGTTATGCTGTTATGGCCCTAGATTGCTGGGGGACTTCCCATTAGGGGGGTCTTCTCCTATCCCTCTCCATCCACACATATTTGTATCCCATCAATGCTTACTCTCTCTTTCTCCTTCAACCCAACCGGTCAACGCTAAGGGCCACCCACGATAAGCCGGATTCTGTTCAAGGTTTCTACTCTCTTGCCAAATTATTAGGTAAACTTAGATATATCCTTCCTTCATGGGGATTTTTATTGAATCTTTTTTTAAAGAGGTGTTGATTAATTGCAATGGTAATTTTGCATGCTGTAATTTGTGGTGCTGTTGAGCTGTACTGGGTTATACTGAGATGTGTTCCGAATATTTTTTTTTACCATTCCATTTATATGAATTAAGGTTGACCAAATATCCGTAATAACTCTCAGTATAACTCAGTAAAACCCTGTTTTATTATACTGCATTAGTTTTATCTAGTGTACCTGATACATTTTTAAGTGAATGGAGGTTAATTTAAACATCGTGTGTCATAGTAACCCTTTCTCTGTCATAGTAACCCTTTCTCTGAACAGGATAATCAGTATTTTTACTGAAGAACTTGACTTAAAACTTAAATTGGGTATGACATTAATTTATTTCATCATTGGAGTAATATGCAATTAAGAAAATCACAAATCACATTTGCTGATGCAAATGTATTTTTGCATCAGCAATGAAAATATTTGAAACAATTTACAGACTGTAACAACAGCGTATAGCGTTGGTTTAAGCCATTTTATCACTCATACATGGCTGTTAAAAGAAACATAATATATACAACAGCTAAATAACAACGCAAGATGATGCATGGTGTGACATTACGTTCCTATAACAGCAGTGGTGCATAAATTACTTGTTCCGATTGTCAATAATCCTAATATATCATGCTTGGGTGGGGATAAAAAAGTAAACAAAACAGTGCTGACTTGCTGTTGCTGCGTCTGGTCTTTAACAAAGTGCTCCAGAATGATTTCGCTTTAAGTGATGGTGCATAGCATTTGTACTGCTATGATATGTCATTTACAATTTGAAGAGACTGTGTCTCTATCTAAAATACTCCCATACTTTAGATGATCCCGTGCAAAGTTTTGTAGCTGCAGCTTGTTTTCCAGGGAATCCATGCTTTGACCAGGCCCATGTGGTCCAATCCCACAGAAGAGCTACTATAGCACAAATTTCTATATAGAAAGCTCTCAGAACACACAGTGCATCAAAGCTTGCTGTGTATGGGGCTTCATAGCTGTAGACTAGTCAGAATGCCCCTGCTGAACCCTGATCACTGCCAAAAGTGCCTTCAATAGGCCGGCGAGCAAAGACCTTGGTCTGGTCTGTTGAATCACATTTTCTTTTACATCATGTGGATGGCTGGATCCGTGTGCGTCGTTTACCAGGGGATGAAATGGCACCAGGATGCGTTAAGGAAGAAGGCAAGCCAGTGGAGACAGTATGACTCTATGATCAATGTTCTGCTAGGAAACATTGGGTCCTGGCATTCATGTGGATGTTACTTTGACACATATCACCTACCTAAAAATTGTTGCAGACCATGTACACACGTAATGGCAAGGATATTCCCTGATGGCAGTGGTCCCCTTCAGCAGGATGATGCGCCCTGCCACACTGCTAAGACTGTTCAGGAATGGTTTGAGGAACATGACCAAGAGTTGTAAGTGTTGACATGGTCTCCAGATTCCTCAGATCTTAATCCAATGGAGCATCTCTGGGATGTGCTGGAAAAACAAATCCGATTCCATGACGGCCCTATCTCACAATTTACAGGACGTAAAAGATCTGCTGCAAACGCCGGGATGCTTGATACCACAAGACACCTTCAGAGGTCTTATGGAGTCCATGCCTCAACGGGTCGGAGCTGTTTTCATGGCATGAGGTATATATATATATATATATATATATGTATATGTATACACACCAGTTTTCTGATAAAATCGATACGCTCACACTGTCACAGTGAATCAAAATCAGTCTGATTAGCCCCATTAGCCTCAACAGCCTCATTAACAAACTGATCCAAACTGATAAATTTTTTTATAAGGCAATAAATTTGTGATATTTTAGAAAGTTTTACTATTAAAAACAATCACAATTATAATTTTTGTTTTTGTTTTCTTTTACCATTTAATATATATATATATATTTAAAAAAAAATAATACTGGTAAAACATTGGGACACTGAGAAATAGGAAAGTAAAGATGACACACTGTATTTAGCATCAGTTGAAATCTGCTATTTTCCTAAGTGTGTGTTCTCAGTAGAGCTTAGACAACAATGACATGTTGGAAAATTGTCTTTTTTCCCTGTCCATTGGCAGATAACGTGATGGTTAGAGGACAAGGGCTAATGGTGAGCCTAAAAGCCTGCTGTTGAGAATGAATCATCTTCTAGTGCCTTTGGTGGTGATATATGATTCCCTGGGTGGCAGTTACTTAGAAATAGCAATATTTGTCTTTGAGGGTATGTGTGTGTGTTTTTTTCTTTGTGTGTGTTTGTGTATGTGTGTGTTTTTGTGTGTGTGTGTGTGTGTTCGAAGACAATGTGTATTTTGAGGTTGTGAGATTGTGCGTGAGTGTGTCTGGTGTCTTTCTTTAGACTACTGAGTGACAGCTTTTTCTAGACAATCGTATGCCTAGACAAGATTAAGAGACAGAGAGAGAGACAGAAAAAGATGGAGAAGTGGAGAGACGGGCAAAGAGATTTATAAAGAGTCAAACAAAAGATAGTTTTCAGCATATTCCAGGTGATTTTCTTTTGTATTTAGAGCAGACCAACAACACATTGCCAACAGCTTGTTTTTAGCAGATACCGCGCGGTTTTGCCAGGAGACCAAAAAATTTGCCTGATCATCAGACTGACCTGCCATTTCCTTCGACTTCATTCATTCAGCCTGACATTGTATTTTAAAAGCTGATTTCCTATCTATAGAGAGTGACTTATCCATCCTGCCAATGTCATTGCGCATTTGAGGTAATGATTGCTAGAAACAGATAATGTTTTTTATGATATTAAAAGAAATGTGCCAACTTAATAGGTGATTTTTCTGAAAATCAACATCTACAACAACCCTTACAGTTGTTGTCTATGTTATCCACACATTAATGTTTTATTGTTGCTATTTTTCATTGATGTGGCCTTTTAGCTAATTAGTTTTTATAGGAAGGTGGCATCACCATTCTAATCCTCCTTACAATGTCTGATTGGCCATGTATTTCTCCAGCTGGGGAAACAGTCATCAATCAGCGCAAGACCAGACTTATATTAACTGCTGAATAAATCAGGGTTTGGGGATGCTGTTCAGGGCTCTGGACTACACTAAGAGAAATTATACTCTTTTTTTGTAGGATTACCCCCTCTTTAATCACATACCCTCACCAACCAGCAGGGGTTGCAAGTGTAGTGGCAAAGGTATGATCCTTCATTGACTTTCAAGCTGTGAACACAGCAAGTTTTGATTCTAAGTCAGCTGGAGAGCTATACCGTACAACTTTTACTCCAACCTTTGCAAGTTAAAATATTTACAAATTTTAATTTCTGGATACATCCATCCATCCATTATCTTTACTGCTTATACTTGAGAATCTTGGGGGGGGGGGCTGTATCCAATCTCTGCTGACATTGTGCAAGAAGCAAAGTATACCCTGGACAGATTGATGTCTATCACAGGGCTGACGCTTGGAGACAAACAACAATTCATGCTCACATTCACACCTATTAGAGTAACCAGATAATCTAAATGAAGTACCCAGAGAAAAAGGCACGGAGAGAACATGGAAACTCCACAAAGAAAGGTCCTGGCCGGCTTTCAGGTGGCTTCAACCCAAAACCTTCTTTCTGTGACATGACAGTACTAACTATCTCACCAACGTGCTACCCATGAAGATACATAATACTGTAAAAAAAAAGTGTGGATATAGATAAATACAATGATTTTAATAACATAGCGTCTTGAGGGGAAATTAAATGGGAAAAGTGCATGTTTCACGTGTATGTGGGGATTAATATATTACAATATTTTTTTTCTGTTTCTATGTATTTTAAACAAAATCTGCTTCAGGCAAGAAAAAAGTGGTAAGGAGATTGTGGTAAGGAGATTGTATTTAATTGCATCAACTAAAACATTCTAAAGTAATAATTCAACTATAAACTATATTTGGACGGAAGTTGTTTTTGATAGAATGTGTCCGTGTGCATGCTAGTGTGTGAGTGTGACTGAGTGAAAGCTGTGCACACACCACAGGAAGCCTGGCTGCCATCATACCAGTCAGGAACAGAAAGACAAGGAATGAAGGAGAGAGTGAGAAAGTGTGGAGGCGGCAGGGAGAAAGCAGATGACGAGGAGTCAAAGAAGTTTACCTCAGCACAATGGAGAAAAAAGAGAAATAGAGACAGACAGAGGGGGAGAGAGAGAGAGAGAGAGAGAGAGATAATGGCAGGGCAGTGGATAATGGTAGTAGGTAGAAAAACTAATGCAGCTTTGTCAGAACTTGGCCATTGTTTTCTCTGTTGCATATAAATTGCTGTTTATATTTGTTTCATAGATTCTGCTTGCCTGTTGTTGTTAGCTGCAGGATAGGTGGGTTGCACTGGCCTTTACTCTGAAGAGAGAGAGCGTGTGTGCATGTGTATGTGTGTGTCATATTATTGTCTTCCTATCTTTGTGAGATCAAATTTAATTTTCTAACCTTAGATGGTGACATATTTTACAAATGTATTTTAGCTAGCCATTCGTTCCTTAAGGGGTGGTATTGGTTTAGGACCTGGGTTAAGATGAGGTTTACTAAGATAGCCAAAATAGCTTGGTTTCCAGACATGTGATTAAAGGGGTACTTGAAAAATGTAGTATTGACCTTCCATGAAGTTGGAGGACATGTAAGATATATATTAATATAGCAGAATTTCCAATAAAGCTGTTCTCATTTCCGTGTCTTTCTGTTTCTGTTGTTAGACAATGGAAAAAGTATGAATTAGCGACTGAAACACAGCCCATTTTTGACCGCATGTTAACCAGGAGTCACTTCCAAGCCATTTCCAAGCTGCTGCTCTGAACTGCTAAAATCCAGATTCAGTATCCGAGACTTTGTCTGACAAAATTTCCATACACATAAGTTAAAGACAATGGCTGTGCTTTGATGTCGGCTATATTTACTTGTAAAATGATCTCTCAAGGACAAAGTTAGAAGCTCATTCAAATCTATGCACCTGCCATGGGTTTAATTGAATGAGAAGCATAGAGAGGTCTACCTGCAGAGGGAAAGCCCGACCTTGCACTGGCAGGGCAATAATGGAAACACTCTTCCACGGAAAGTAATTAAGGTTTGTCCAAAAAGTCGCTAGATTTGTTGCTAGGCACTTTTATGAAGAAAATTTTCTAAAGTGGAGTGAAAAGTCAGTAAATTTAGCGACAAAGGCAATAAGTTGTCAACACTGCCTGTAAACGGCCCCCTGATAACACAATGGAAACTGTTTTTGCCAATTCATTTTGAAAGAGCAATGGCCAATGGGGAAACTCCATCACTAAGCCAGCCGATTAATGCACCAGTTTGTCTTAAGTCATGTATGGGTCAAGGTCAAAACACCCTGCATCCTACACTTCCTATTATGCAATGTGATATCTTCTTTTTAAACTGCCATTTTGACTGAGTTGCGTAGATGGTGGTTGCTTCTTTCCATTATTCTCCCAGTTAATGTAACAATCCTATGTATTTATGTTTTGGCCATCGGTTTTAATTATTTCAACTTCAAAATTGAAATTCAAAATAAATCTTGAGAAATAATTTTTGTTATAAATTAAAACCCCCGGTTGTCTGCTAAAATAAAGCCGATCAACGTGCAATTCTTTTTCTACTCTACTGTGTTTTGTCCACTTCAGCCTGCTAATGTTCCAGTGCATTCCCATGTGTCACAGCAGGGCTCTACAGTGCAGCATTTGACTCACATGCCAGTAAAAGTTAGAGTATGTGAATGTATTTGTGCTTGCTGGTGTCAGTGAGTGTTTCTTACAGCCAGAATGACAAAATAATGTTTTATTTCGGATGGAATGGATTTGCAAAACTCAGACTCCTACTCTTTTTTATTAACAAAGAGCAGTGTGTGAAACATTGAGGTAGAAGCTTTAAATTTTTAGCTGAAATTGACAGTTGCTTTAACTGGTTAAAATGACAAACAGCTTCTGCGGCAGGTCACATCAGCTGTTGGCAATTAACGTTAATTCCAGGACTGACTTGATTCCAAGCCAAAATTAAACTTGGCTAATGCCGGGTTTGTGTGGCCTGTGCAAGCTGCCTGTCTTGTGGCAAAGTCTGTTACCTCTTTTAATAGTGTTTCCATTCTGTTAGAATAGATTTCCATTGCACTACCTTCTGCAGTTGGGGTTGGGGCGTAGGTTATGTTATGGTTAGGGTTGGCAAAGATAACTGGTTGGGGTAAGGATAAGGTTGGGTACAGGTTAAAAATGTCGGACAATGACTTATTGAGTGTGGGGATAATGTTGGTCACAGGTTAAGGTCAACAGAAACACATATTGAAAGATACAGTGGCATGAAAAAGTTTGGGCACCCCTGGTCAAATGTTTTTTTTTACTGTGAATAGTTTAGTGGGGAAAAGATTAACTGATCTCTAAAAGGCATAAAGTTAATGGTGAAAACTTCTTTTCAACATTTTAAGCAAGATAAGTGTATTATTTTAGTTTTGTACAATTTTAGAGTGAAAAAAAGGAAAGGAGCACCATACAAAAGTTTGGGCACCCCAAGAGGTTTTAGCTCTCAGCTAACGTTTAGCAAGGTCTCAGAACTTAATTGGCTTGTTAGGGCTATGCCTTTATCACAATCATCGTTAGGAAAGGCCAGGTTATGCAAATTTCAAAGCTTTATAAATACTCTGACTCCTCAACCTTGTCCCAACAATCAGCAGCCATTTGCTCCTCTAAGCAGATGCCTAGCACCCTGGAAATTAAAATAGTTGATGCCCACAAAGCAGGAGAAGGGCATAGGAAGACAGCAAAGTGTTTTCAGGTAGCCATTTCCTCAGTTCATAATGTATTTAAGAAATGATAGTTAACAGGAATGGTGGAGATCAAGTTAACGTCTGGAGGACCAAGAAAACTTTCTAAAAGAGCTGCTCATAGGATTGCTAGAAAGGCAAATCAAAACCCTGGTTTGACTGCAAAAGACCTTCAGGAAGATGTAGCAGACTCTGGAGTGGTGGTGCATGCAAAACTGGCGAAGAATCTCACAGAACTAGAAGCCTTTTGCAAAGAAGAATGGGCAAAAATCCCCCGACAAAGAACTTAAAGACTATTAGCTTACTAAAAAAAGTGTTTACAAGCTGTTCTACAAAGGGGACGTTTCAAAATAATGACCAAGCAGGGTGCCCAAACTTTTGTTTTGGGTCCTTTTCTTTTTATGTTCATTTGAAACTATAAAAGGAGAAAACAAAAAAGTAATCTAGTTTAAAATATTAAAGAAATGTGTCATTCTTAACTTCATGCCCTTTTGGAAATTAGGTATCTTTTACTCACTTAACTATTCACGGTAAAAGAAATTTTGACCAGGAGTTCCCAAACTTTTTCATGCCACTTTAATACCCATGTCTGTGTTCAGCCAAAGATATTTTGTGAGGGAAGAACCTCCACTCTTTAAAACTACTGTACAACTGCAAGTGGACACAGTGTTTCTGTAATTCCAAGAAATGGAGTGATACGTCATTTCAGTAGCGGATCAAGTCACGTCAGTTTCAGGAGTTGCACTCTCCCAGTTAAACTTTTATTCATATTCAATATTAGTCGAGATAAGACAGTTAAGCACAGAGCTCTTAAAGCAGCAGTGGTGAAGAAGCAAATACATCACTCTCTATCAGAAAATATTGGTTATTTGTAATGGAAGTGGGAGTTGGCTGAGGTGTTACAGCGCCTGGTGGCCTTGTCATGGTAAGTTTGGCTATACCGTTTAGATGTATTTAACACACCCACTGCCTCTGTCTTGCTCCTGCCTTCTTCTGTGGTCTCAGTTGCCTTTCATGTGAGATCCTGGAGGCGTGTGGTGCAGTAATCTGATGTGAGGACAGTTTCTGTATTCTAGGGTGTCTGATCTGTGTCTAGATGAAACTGTATTTGGGTTGACAAAATGGACAAGAAAAGAGAAAACTAACTTCAGGTGACCGTGGTAAAGACTGCACACTCAACTTGCAAAAAGATAATCGAGAATCTTTTCTTAACACGTACGAGTGTTAATAAATAAGCTTTTCACTGTGTGCTTCACCAGGCTTAGAAAAACATGTAATGCATCAAAGGCTTAAATATGCACACACAGTTTGTGCAGTAATTAGCAAGGAATACAGGTGTACAAAATGGGCTACACCATCTCAGACAATCAGTAAGAGTTTCCATCCACCTGTTTTTATGCACATTTTTAGCCTGTGATTATAATTTACAGGTCCATTGCCCTGAAAACAAAATTGATTTGACTATAATCTTATTCCTGATATAATCTCCTGTACAGAGAGAGAGAAAGTGACAGAAAGTGAGACCCAGGCACCAACCCCTCAGCTTCCATCATAAACCAGTACTATTAACTTAAGCGTATGCCAACTCTTAATCCAATCCATATGGTGTTAGATTTATCTGCAGGTAAATCATTGCCTGGGATAAGTATCTTCTGGCTAGATTAATAGACTGAAGAGGAAAGTAAAATAAGAAAAGGGTGAGGAAATGTTTCAGGGCCACACTTCAGAGACCCAGAGCAGTGATCTGTGTGTAAATGTTCGTATGTGTGCGTGTGTGTGTGTGTGTGTGTGTGTGTGTGTGTGTGTGTGTGTGTGTGTGTGTGTGTGTGTGTGTGTGTGTGTGTGTGTGTATGTGTGGATAAGGTAGATGCTGTGGAAATATTTTAGAGCCACACTTAGAAACCCTCGGTATATTCTGCTCCCAAATGACGCTGTTACACTTCAAATTAAATGAAAGGTGGGTGAAGTAGGTATGTGTGATAAAATCCCTGGAATATATTGCCTATGACACAGCATATTTTGCCCCAGTGTGTGATGTGGGGACATGTTGCGATGGCTGGTTTATAAAATTTAAACTGTCACACTTTGTTGGCTTAATTGTTTGGATGCATATGGGGGCCAATCAGTGGTTTGGTGGATCAATAAAACAATTAATGACACACAAGGGCAGGAGGATGGTGGGCTGCCCGGTAGTGTGTGTGTTTGTGTGTGTGTGTGTGTGTGTGTGTGTGTGTGTGTGTGTGTGTGTGTGTGTGTGTGTGTGCGCACATGTAATGGGAGAGAGAGGGACACTAAGTCTGTTTGGTCACAGAATGCTACGCCACTGCGGCAGTGTCAGGATTATGGATAGCCAAGCCCAGAAATGTTCTTTTTTTTTCCCTTTCTGTGTGTGTGGGCATGTGTACATTTGGAGGCAGACTCCCTAGAAAGACCGTAATTACCAGGATGGTAAAACACACACAGATTTGGACCAGTGCTCAGCCCTGTGTCATTTGTGTTTAGACACTTATCATTACAGTCATTAGCATTCAGCCACATTAAAATCAACATATTAGTGCATGGATCTGGAGTCACAAACCGTTTATTACACTGTTAAACATATTAATGTCATTTGTTTGCAAAGAAGAAGCTTTAAGGAAACTCCACATGTCACGGGAAAGGTGTCTTCTGTAATTAGTAATGTTTTGTTGTTGGAGTAAAAGGACGCCAGGGTTAGGTTTCATGCCAAATCTTTGAAAAAAAAAAGCAAGGGACCTAAGAGACTCTTATTCTACAACTACCACACGATTTGGGGCAGCATTAGTACTTTTGTCAGGTTGTTCCTAATATGAATGAAAAGACTCATAACTTTATATACTATTACATAGCAGAATAACAGCATGGTCACCTGTAACAACTGGAAAGTTGGACACTGAGTAACAGATATGAAATGTGCTTTAAAAAAAAAACACTAAACAAAAACATATTTCTATAAAGGGTCAGTTCATAAAAATAAGTCCACACAATAGAATTGAATGTTTTTTTTCAATGAAATAGCCCCTAAGGAAAGCTGTTTACAGACTTCCCTGTACATTATCTAAAGAAATATAGACATTGTGCACGGAAAGACAATATTCAGTGACACAAAGTTCAGACAAAGAAGGAGATAGAAAGCACATGACCAAAACCATGACAACCCAGGGTTGAGACAAGGAGGCAGAGTGGCAATCTTACACGCTTCTCTGTGCTTCCATTACAGCACTCACCCACCCAAAACCCCATAGAGACTGTGTCTGCCCCATGACCACCTAAATTAATTAACTCAAAAATAAACAGAAGAGGAGTTGTACACAGAAACCTAATAAAAATTAAGACCACTACTGCAGTAGTACAACAATATAGGAGAATTAAATGTAGACCGCTCCCATCTAAAGCTGTATCAGGAAATGATCAAATATCAGATCATCATATTGATATATTTAGTCTCACTGAAGCTGTGTCATGACGAATATGTTGGCCTAAACGAATCCACTCCCCCCAGTCATATTAATAATCACATTCCCCGAGGCACCGGCTAAGGAAGTGGAGTTGCAGCCATATTCAACTCAAGCCTAAAAATCAACCCTAAACCTAAACTCAATTATAACTCATTCGACAGCCTAGTTCTTAGTCCAACACATTCACAATGGAAAACTTTAAAGCCTATTCTATTTTTTATAGTGTACCGCACTCCTGGCCCTTACTCCAAATTAATACAGATTATACAGTAATTATAGTAGGTGATTTCAATATTCACGTGGATTTTGGTAATGATAGCCTTAAAACTCATTATTAGACTCAATCGGCTTTGCTCAGGGTGTAAATAAACCCACTCACTGTTTTAACCACACACTCGACCTTGTTCTGACTTATGTCATCGAAATTGAACATTTAAAAGTCTTTCCACAGAATCCTCTTTTATCAGACCATTGTTTGGTAACTTTTGAATTCCTCTTACTGGACTACACACTATTTGGCAAAAATGTCTTTTCTAGATGAGTATCTGATAGTGCTGTAGCTAAATTTAAGGAAGTGATTCCATGATTCTTCTAAAAAAGAAGATAATCAAACAAAGGAGCTTAGCTCCATGGGTTAACCCCCAAACCTGCATATTAAAGCAAACTACAGGAAAACTTGAAAGGATATGGTGTTCTACCAAAATGGAAGAATGCCGCTTAGCCTGGCATGATGGTCTTAAAACATATAGGAAGGTCCTCTGTAATGCCAGAGCAGCCTGTTACTCATCTCTAATAGAGGATAATAAAAACAACCCTAGATTTATTTTCAGCACTGTAGCCAGGTTGACAGAGAATTATAGCTCCACTGATCCATGTATTCCTATAGCTCTCAGTAGTGCCGATTTCATGAGTTTCTTTAATGATAAAATTCTAAATATTAGAGACAAAATTCACCATCTCCTCCCCCCAACCGGCACAGATTTATCTTCAAACACAGGAATCTAAGAAAGGGCTGTAAAGCCTGATATATACTTAGACATATTTCTCCCATCGGCCTTCGCCAACTAACTTCAATAATGTCTTCATCTAAACCATTAACCTGTTTCTTAGACACCATCCCAACTTCGCTGCTTAAGGAAGTTTTACCCTTAGTTAGCACCTCTTTACTAGATATAATCAATATGTCTTTATTAACAAGCTATGTATCGTAAAACAGCTGTAATTAAACCTCATCTTAAAAAGCCTACTCTTGAAGTTTTAGCCAATTATAGACCCAAATCTAACCTTTCCTTACTCTCCGAGATCCTTGAGAAAGCTGTCACCAACCAGTTGTGTGACTTTTTACATGATGATAGTTCATATGAGGATTTTCAGTCAGGATTTAGAGTGAATCATAGCACAAAGACAGTACTCATGAAAGTTACAAATTACCTTCTAATTACATTGGACAAAGAACTTGTCTCTGTACATGTCTTGGTAGATCTTAGTGCTGCATTTGACACCATTGACCATCACATCCTATTACAGAGACTGGAACATTTAATTGGCATTAAAGGAACCGCTCTAAGCTGGTGCTATTTATCAGATCGATTTCAGTTTGTGCACGTTAACGATAAATCCTCCGTATAGTCAAAACTTAGACCAGACTTGGACTTGGACCAGTTCTATTCACCTTATATATTCATCCTGCTGTGATGACCATTCCTGTTTCACTGCCCTGTTTCACTGCTCTGCACAGCCCATATCTGGTCTGGTTGAATTTTTAAAATGGCATCATTCATTTCCTTTGAGGAGGACATATGTAATTCCATTCACCTTTATCGCACTGGACTGGTGGCAGTAACCTCAGTGCCCTGATAGGGGTAAGTCGTAAACATTTGTGATTTTGGTGAAGTGATCCTGTAAACTTAATCAAAACAGTTTCAAAATGGGTATGATAGGTAATTATTTACATTTTGAGGACTTCAATAAATCCAAACGAATATGATCATCCTTACTAACATGATGCTTTATACTTGAGGAACAAAGCGGGCAGAAAATCTAACACTGGCAAGTCCAGTGTTCCCAGGATAGAATACTCATTCACAGCTGCAAAGAGAGAGAGAGAGAGAGAGAGATTTAGCTACAAATGTAACCATAGCATTAAGGTACAACCCACCCTAGAATACAGAAACTGTCCTCAAAATCAACAGCAATACACTGTACCCGTTTGACAATATACTGTATTTCAATGAGTAACTAAACACCAGGCTCAAAAGCAGTGTTTCACTGTCATCTTCTGTTCCAACTCTGACTACAACCAACAGTGATATCAGAATGCACTGACACACCCTGGAGTACACCTCCCACTTCCAATTCATGCTGCAAAGTAAGAGAATAAACACTGGAGATCGGAAAAAAAATCTGTTTTACTTATTCCCATGGTCAACATCACTTTCATTGTGAACAGTATCACCCTCAGCCCTTTTAAGCGCATTGTAAGGGCTTATGTTATAATCTAAAAATTGAAACAAATCTCTCACAACAAGTTCTATTGCTGTAGTTTTATAAGATGCTGGTACGTGTTGTTTTATGTACTTCAAAAGGTTTCAGTAGCCAAAAATCAAATCCCTGAGAACATATGATTTATCATTTTACAATTCCTCATCATTTGTTGGCAGTTCAGCTTGGCTTGCAGAGATTTACAATATTTTATAGATGAAGATGTTGTAAATCGTCATCTGCAGTAAAAGAGGATTAGGTTACATTAGGACAATATGTATGTGGGCATGTAAATTTATTTTGGGCTTATATTTATAGGATAAGATATTACAGAGAATTGCATATCCTGTAATGGCTTTCATCTTGTGTACACATGACAAAGATCAATGGCAACTTCTGTTCTGGGGAAATAAAGTGTGTATGACACCTCACTGCACCCCGCCCCTCCCTCCACCAGCCATCTCCACCCCCCATGCATAAATATTGTCTTCTTCAAGCTGGCACAGCCAATTAACAAACCAGGTTACATCAAGAAATGACTACATTGTTCCATTGACAAGCATTGTTTTAATAAGCCTATCAATTCAGCTCACACCTCTCCCTACGGTTACTGAATTTGTTTGTGGGTGCCGGGCGTGTTTGACATGAGTTTGTGTGATTCCAGAGTACTTTGCTTGTGAATTATAGAGCAAATTATGACTTTGCAATGCCAGACGAGGCAGTCAATTTAATGGTAAATTGAATGGAGTGTTGTACTCTCATAGTGAGGAACCGCTATGATTAAAAACTATTTGGTACATTTTTTGTTTTCCTTGTATTGAACATAATGAAATGATCTCCTCTTCATTTGCATCCCTGACAATTTATTGTAAATCCTTTCTTATCCTCATCCAACTGTGTAGCTTTTGTACACACTATTATATAAGGACAAATAAAAAGTTGCTGGATTGCTGTCAGATCACTGCCTTTGCATTTGATAATTGCATCAAATTATTTAGCTTATACCCTTTAGTTTTCCAGTCCTAGTCTCGGAGAAAATCAACACACAAGTATTATAAAGAAAAAATATAGTTTGCAAACATATATGAAAAAATCACCTGATGAACTCTCTTTACTTTTGAAAGATGGGAACAGGCATGTGGTCCCTCTGCAGTCTCTAATGTGAGTGATGCACTCGAAAACATATTGCCTGTGCCCTTAATCTAAGCAGCAATTAAATCTCCTAACACAAGATAATTGGGAGGAAAAATAGTATTATATACATGTACAGAGTACCTCCTCATTGGCAGTAGCAGAGTAGTAATCGGGAGGATCAGTAGGCCCTTCCTGTTTCTACAATGGAAAATACTTTCATATTCATAATATATTTTGGAGAAAATGTAATGCTGCCTGGATTATATTTACTGGAAACATTTTTCCAGTCCAGAAATGTGAACCTGAAAGGCACTGAAGACATAGGGAGAGGGTTGGGGTCAGTGATTGGGCATACAAAGTGTAGGACTCCAACACCTTGGACAACCCTGTCTCCTAGAAATTTCGATTCTATACAACTAAACTGCAACAGCAAATACATTTTATAGAATTTGTTTCTGCAGTTTAGTTGTATAGAAAAATCATTTTAAGGAGACAGATTGCCTTTGACCAAGGTTTGTGTCCTGCCCTCCACATTTTGGTTCATACTTGGTTAAGGTTTTGGGAATGATATTGTTGAAATATTTCAAAAGTCAGCATGCCCTGTCTTGTGCTTTAAGCCAGCATGGACTTTTTCAGTACTGGAACAAGATCTTTCCCAAACCTCAACTAATAACCTAAAAATAACCATAAAACATTTATTATGCTTTAATGGCCATGAATGGATATTGTAGTAGCTAGTACAAATCAATTGTACCGTATGTATCTGAACATAACTTTTAGAAGACAACCTTGCCCAGGTGTGTCAGCACTGCTTCTATGGCCCAGCTGACTCAATAATGAAATTAGTGCGCAAAGACTCTTATATTATGGTAAAGTCAGTGGTAGCTCTTTTAGCAATTTTTCCATCACAATGATAAAAATTTGAGAATTCAAATATATTGTTTCGTAAAATTAAATTTGGACTCCAGGTAACTTATTATTTTATTGAATGAATATTTATTTTAGAATCAGACCTTTTACATTTCTGTAGTCCTAGTAGTAGTAGTAGTAGTAGTAGCTTTCATTGATTTATAACTCTTATTCACGCAGTTATCCAGTTTACCAATCACGTGGCAAAAGTTTAATGCATAAAATCATGCAGGTAGAGGTCAGGAGCTTCAGTTCACATCAAGCATCAGCATGGGGAAAAACCCACAACAGTCTCAAACAGTCTCTTTGAAAAACAAAAACACCCAGTGAGCAGCAGTTCTGCAGATGGAATTGCTTTGTTGATGAGAGAGGTCAGAGGAGAGTGGCGAGACTGGTTCAAGCTGACAGAAAGGTTACGTTGACTCAGGTAACCACTCTTTCGAAAAGCATCTCAGAATACACAACAGGTCAACTTATTTGAGTGTTTGCATGCCTTTATGGCCACAAATTACCCATTGGCTACGTCCACCATGATACGTCCACCATGATAAATCACCATGTCACAAAGCAAAAGTCATCTCAGACTGAGTTCATGAACAGCCAGATAAGGTCAGTGTACTTCAGTGGCCTGCCCAGTCACCAGGTCTGAATCAAATAGAACACCTTTGGGATGTGGTAGAACGGGCGATTGGCAGCATGAATGTACAGCTGTAAAATCTGTTGAAATGATGTGATGCAGTCATTTCAACATGGACCAGAATCTCAAAGGAATGTTTCCAACATCTTGATGAATTTATGCTACAAAGAGTAGGGGTTGTTGGCTGAGAGCAAATGGAGGCCCTACCCAGTATTAGTATGGTGTTGGTAATATAATGCTTGGTAAGTGTAAATTCAAAACAATTTAATCGTAAAATTTTTCGGCCAAGGGGAATTCTTCTCTGTGTCTAATAAATGCTTTTTATTCAAGAGGTTTTTAGTAACTGACAACAATGTTATGTGGTCTATCAGATACCGGTTCATTGCACAACTCTACAAGAATGTCATTGATTTCTATTCATGCTCCACTTGTTCAGCTCTGGGCTGCTTAGATAAAATAGTCACTTTAAATTAAGTATCTCATCAAGGATGAGAAAAGTGAGGCTTTTCACAT